>NW_028261381.1:140522320-140584820 GCF_051295495.1 Thamnophis sirtalis
AGTGATACATTTTCCAGCCAGACCTATTTTGGTAATTTTATTTTTCTCATGTTTTCTGGTGACCTTTAATCATATTAATACAATTTAAAATGATATGCTCGATGCTTTCTCTGACCATCTTTCTTTTTCCTCATATTTTTCTAACAAAGACTTGGGAATGGGACATGAATCAGGGTGGATTACTGAGAAGAATTAGCACTGACACAGAATGAAAACTTCTGGAGTATTCCAACGTAGTCTATTATTAATTCAAAGGTGTTTTTTTTCAAAAGGCAACTGGATGTTTTTTTTTCATTGAGGAGGAAGAAGAAAGTATTTTGCTCCTCATCCAAGAAGCTTCAGCAGTTGTATTGGTGGTGGATGGAAGGACAGTTTCTGACATACTTATTCTTCCATCATCCACCATCATAATTGATGAAGCTTCTTGGATGACAATTGAAATGTTTTCTCCTTTTTGCTCAATGAAAAAAACAGTCCAGTTACCTTTTTGAAAAAGCACCTCTGAGGCAGCTGTGACATGGATAACTGAAAATCTCCACAGAGGTGATATTATTAACCTCCCAAAATTTCAAACAATACTTTTTCTGGGAAGGCCAGACCATGATGGTCTGACTTTTGGTTCATTCTCTGAAGCATCTAGGCCAGGGCTATCAAACTCCCAGCCTGCGGGTCAGATGCATCACACACTGGCCATGCCCACTTCCAGTTTAGTGATGAAGAAAAAATCCCAATATGTCACATGACACCGCTGTGACGATGTAAGTTTGACACCCCTGATCTAGACCTTAAAGATGAAGCTTCTACCCCACTAGTTTTCCTACCATATTTTTCAAATCTTTGGAAGCACCTATTGAGATAGGAATGATTGGTGAAAGAGAAGAGCAGTATAATTCCTTCTTGGAAATAAAGAAAATCTGCAGCCTCAGCTTGTGGCTTTGCTGATTTATGCCATTCCCATTTTTCATTACTTCCTCAATTAATCAACTAAAGTGTTAGTTGATTGATTTACAGATTTGACTGGTGAAAGAGTGATAGCCCTAAGTAGATTTGATAAATGTAAAAACCAAACAAAAAAAAAAACAAGATTCAGGCTGTGAAGCTCTTTAGCTGTAGGACAGACTAGATGAAACACAAGCTGTGATTTTATTAGAATTTGGTGGGGGGGAGGCTCACTGTATAAGCCAAATTGATGGACTAGGCTGATATGGGTGGGGCCTACTGAAAATAAACTGCCAAATCATTTTGGACATAACAACTTAGTTTCACTAGATGATATATTATAAGATTTGTAGTGGCAACTTCAAAGATAGTCAGTCAAACTTTCAACAGCTGGAGCTATTAAATTTAGATGGTGAGTGATATGAGGCAGAGAAAAAAAATGTAGATTGTTATTTCATACTTGTCCCTCTTGCCATTTAATTTATATCCTTGTCATTATACCTTTTTTTTTAAAAGCCTCCCTTTTATTTGGGCAATAATAGAGCAATTAACAGGACAATCAAAAAGCTCTCCTTCAAAAATAGCAAGAGTTACTCATTCCCGAATAAAGACCAGATTTAAGAAACTGCTGTAGGTTTCTATACTGTTGGATTGGTGAGCCATGAAAGGAGGGGGGTAAAGATGGAGAAAGCTTGTTTTTTCTTAAGAAAAATGCAGAGCTCCTGAATAATTAATTGATTATTGCCTTCAGTATATTAACACTATTAATAATATTGTAATTACAATATTATACTTCTTAGGTTAATGACAAAAATACTTGGAACTATCATATTCAAGGCCAAAGTCTCTCGGTTTATAGAACAGCCAATCCATTTTAGATATACTCCAACTCAAAATAACCAGGTTTATGAGATCAGATTTAAACACATGTTTCCATAAAACAATTTTAAAAGGTATATAACCATAGGATTATGATCCATATATTGGATTTTGAGAAGAATACATATTAAAAGAATGATAAAGTTAAAGTTAAAGATTGCCCTTGTCCAGTTGTGTCAAACTCTGGGGGGAAGGGGCAGTACTCATCTCCATTTCCACACAATGCTGCTGTCAGTGTTCCAAGTATCATGTAGAATTAAATCAGAGTCCAAGGCAAAATGATCCTTAAAGTTCCAATTTAATAAATCAGACATTTTAGCACATCTGTGTAATCCCAATTCTGGAAATTACATCAGAATCCCACACAGATAAAAGTTCATGATCTTGTCCCCACACTCACAATCACATGGTCCAATCTTCTTCTACCATGCTGTCATCTCCACCCAGCTGCTTCCGGTCAGGTGTAAAAGTGCGGAGACAAAAGATGACCTTGGTCTTCTAGAAAAGAATGACAACATCACATTCCACAATCCTACTCCTGTCTATTCCCCCCTCCCATCAACTATACTAATGAAACAGCATAATGAAATAAGAGAAAGTGTGGCAGGCCAAAATTCTAAAAGGAATATAATTGCAGGCCTGACAGCTGCTACCTTCCCTTCAAAGTGGTACTCATTTATCTACTTTCATTTGCATACTTTCAAACTGCTAAGTGGGTAGGAGCTGAAGCAAGTAATGTAGTGCTCAAGTCTCAAACCTGAGTTATCAGCTTTTGTGCCCCCCTCCCCGCAAAAAAGTATTATAGTCAGGCATACCAAGATGATTATTGATAAATAAATCATTTATAAATCATTTCTTCTGATAATAATAACAATAATAACAATAAAAGGAAAATGTGATGACAGGTTGACATGGACATGGCTTAAGATGGGAACTATCAAGAAAGAAACGGAAGGTTTAATACTGGCTGCTCAAGAACAAGCACTACAAACTAATGCCATGAAAGCGAAGATACAAAAATCCGACAATCCAAACTGCCAACTTTGCAATAACAAAGTCAAAACTGTTCCACATTTAATATGTGAATGCAGCAAAATCACACAAACTGATTACAAAGCTAGACATGACCGAGTTGCTAAATTAATCCACTGGTCATTATGTAAGAAATATGATTTATCCAGAAAGTCATGGGAACATAAAGTGGAAAAAGTTATCAAAAATGAGAAGGTGAAGATCTTGTGGGACTTTCAAATACAAACAGATCATCATTTCGGTTGTAGAGGGCCAAAGTGTATCAAATTTATTGCTATCTCTGTTCCTGGAGATGCCAGAGTCGAAGAAAAAGAACTAAAATAAATAATGAAATATCGCGACCTGGCCATCGAAACTACACGGCTAAGGATAAAGCATGTAACAGTGATACCCATTGTCATCAGGGCACTTGATACCATGTCCAAGAATTTTACAAGATACATCAACAAATTGCAGCTTTCTGCAATAACACCAGTGGAACTGCAAAAAACGGTGCTACTCGGAACATCTTACAAGGACAAGGAAGCAATTATGATTTCAATGAATTTAACATGCAAAATTTGTACATGTTAAAAGGGTTTTTGAAAAAATAAGGTTGACAAAAAGGATTTTGTTAGTAAATTATATCAGGAATGTGGGGGTGATGGTTAAACATGGAATGCATGTGTAAGAGTATACCCACTAATCAGAAGAAACAATTTATTTTGTTCTTTGTTAGTTGCTTCCTCTTCAATTCAAGGTATATCACCCTTTAAAAAAATATTCACACAAATGGGAACCAGTGAAAGGAAGAACAGCAAACCTCAGGTTCATATCAATAAATGTCTTGAAAGAGTATCCATGAAAGAGAACAGGACTGTATTCAGGAAATGTTCCAACTTGTGTTATTAATATATAATTTGTATATAGAACTAATATGTTTCTTTTGATATTGACACACCTTGAATCGAAGAGGAGGCAACTAACAAAGAACAAAATAAATCAATTGTTTCTTTTTATTAGTGGGTATACTCTTACACATGCATTCCATGTTTAACCATCATCCCCACATTCCTGATATAATTTACTAACAAAATCCTTTTTGTCAAACTTATTTTTATGTGTGTCATCTAAGCACTTTGTCATGGGAAGAAAACAATGCTTAAATCATGGAAGAAAAAGCCACAAAGTTCTTCGTGAAAATCAAGAAGCTGGATTTCTTAGTCTTCTTAGTTTTAGCCCTACCATATCTGCTTTTAGCTTTCTAAAACTTGCCACCATAGAGGAATCATCACCAAAAGTAAACAAGGTTCAATGCCATCTCTCCACCATAGCAAATTCCAAATTACTGAGAAAAAGCTAACATTCCTTCACTTCGTAGGTAGAATAGAAAATCAACCATATGACTGATCATAAATAAAAGCCCAGTCATAAAAAAAATCATTTTTTTCTCCTCACCTTGCCTTTTACATGCCTTCATTTCCTCATGTCTCAGGCCCATGTCATTGCACTGATCCCCCCCTCCAGTTTCTTGATGTGTTCTTTCCTCACTTTTCCCAATTTCCCATGCTCTGTTGGCCTGGATTTGACTGGCAGCTCGGAGTTGGTAAGCAGGTGTTGTGGAAGTGAAGCGTGCTATTCAGCCAGTACATTAGGTAAAGTAACAGTCTCTTGGGAATGCTAATGCTTACAACTGCATCAGTCCCAACTGTTCTTCAGAGAAGAGAAAAGGGACAATCCTGACCTATTCAGACCAGATGTTTTGGAAACCTGCCCATTTTTAGCAGGCATAATTTCTGTTAATTTATCAAAAGTGTAATAAGTACCAAGGAAGCAGACTGTTTAGGTGCCAGCACTGAAAAAGAAAAGGGAGATTAGTTGTATATAACATGGGCTACACATACATGCACCCTCTCATTATGGATCTTTTAGACTATTTATTAAACCAGCTAATATAGCTTTTGTTCAAGAAATCTTATTTGTTTTACTTATGAGTAAAATGAGCAAATCTTTTTATTCCTAGTCCAACTAACGTGTCATGTTCTATCAAAATGCACCTTAAGAAAGTAGTCAGGTTTTATGATAGAAATAGCTGAGTGGCCTAAAGAATGTGTGGAAAATCTCAGCATTTGATCGTGGAAGTGTTTGACTTGGAATCCTATGAGGAAAATTTCTCTTTTGCTTCCTAAACAATTATTTTCAAAGGCCAGATAATGGATTGGTAGATGGTGAGATGGAGAAGATTATGAAAATGATTGTTTGCTTATATTTGGGCTTTGAAAAAGCAGGATAAAAAGAATATCAACATGTTAAAATTTTGATATTTGAGAAGAGTCTTGAGAATATTGTGGACAGCCAAGAAAACAAACTGATGGGTCATAAAAAAATCAAACCACAGGTGGACACAGGGGTGGGTTTCAACCGATTTGCGGGGGTCCCTGCGAACTGGTTGGTCGCCGAACCCGGAAGTAAGTAACCTCTGGGAACGGCGAAGGGTGCGCCCACCTGCCCACGGTCTTTACCCGGTTTTGACGAGTTCTGCACTTCCACGCATGCGCAGGACGCATACAGCGCCTGCGCGATCGTCCAGGAGCAGCTGGAGCGTCCCGCAGATGCTAGTATGCATGCGTGCACCGCGCATGTGCATGAGGACGCCGCCGGCCCTGTTCCAACCGAACCGGTTGGAACGGGGCGAGAAACCCACCCCTGGGTGGACATTATCCTACTTTGATGTGAAGACCTAGCTCTCTGGAAAATGCTCTAATGCTGGAAAAGGTGGAAAGAAAGAGAAGATACCCAGCAACAAGGTGGCGTGCATCACTAAAAGATCTGAAAGACCATTTTAAGGTAAGATCATCAAAAAATCTACTTTTTGGTCACTAAGATTTGACAGTGACTTGACAGCACATAATCAATCAATTACACATTCAAAGTGCCCTAGTTAATTTTGAAATAAATTTTGATTTCTTATGGCTTGCTCCCCAACAAACCACTTATTCTGCAAATTTCAAGTGCCCAACAATAAATTATTGTTAACATAATGCTATGTTGTTGTCAGAATATATTGAGTATTTCCAAGTTGGCTTCCTTGGATAAGAAAATGATTTGTCAGGAACATATAAGCAAGCAGCTTAAGCAGTCCACCAACAAATGTCACTTCCTTGCTGAATGAGAGAGACTTCATGAAGACATTTCTTCTCTTCCTAGGTGGGAGGATAGGTGAGTGGGAAAGAAAATACATAATCAACCAATTTAAAAACTTCTCGCTACTAGGAATTGGAAGACATTACAAAAATTATCCTGGTTTAAGTGGGCAAAATATAACTGATTGTATACGAACAAACAAAATTGAATTCAAGAAGAGTGGAATGTGCAGCAATGGAAAAGTAAAGGGAAGACTGAAGTACTGTCTTCTTATCTGTAATAAATGAGCAAATGAAAATTAGGTATTTGAGGCACAGAACC
Organism: Thamnophis sirtalis; assembly: GCF_051295495.1. NCBI lineage: Eukaryota > Metazoa > Chordata > Lepidosauria > Squamata > Natricidae > Thamnophis > Thamnophis sirtalis. Next base: position 140,528,615 of record NW_028261381.1, read on the forward strand.
CTAAATCCATGAAAATACATAAGCAAATCCCAGAGCCATTTTTCCTAATTCTGATATATGTATGTATGTATGTATCAGTGGTGGGATTCAGCTGTTTCGCACCTATTCAGGAGAACTGGTTGTTAACTTTCTAAGCAGTTCAGAGAACCGGTTGTTGGAAGAAATCTCCTTTTGTTTCTTTCCACTTTACAGGGCTAATCCTGTTAGGAAGGCAGGAAGGAAACATTCTGGTGTTGTTTCTAACTAACCTTTGTTGCCCTGCTTACAGAAACTGCCTCTCTGGTTAACCCTTATGACATTGCAACAGTTAAGGTGAAGCGCCCATCGACCTTAGTGACATTGAGTTGGCCACACCCACACATTCACATGATCACCGAGCCACGCCTACCCAGCTGGTCATTAAGGAAGAGAACTGGTTGTTAAATTATTTGAATCCCACCATTGGTATGTATGTATGTATGTATGTACACACACACACACACACACACACACACACACAGACACACACACATTGTTTATTTACCTATCCAGCTATCTATCTATAATACAAAATACACACATACATACACATCATTACATACACATGCATTTACTACATTTAAATATGTTTGAGAGAACAAAGGCATTTTGCCAATGGTTCTAACTTTTTAAAAGTCAAATGTATTGAGAATATAAGCATTTGTTCTCATTATTCTTTCCAAGGACTGGGATGACAGTCAACCAATTTTCATCTGAGAAACACAGGGTCCCATGCAGTGGAACAAAATTTTGGTTGATCCAAGACATTTTGAGGGCTCAAGTGACTACTTTGCCCAATCTGATGTCTAAATTATATATAATGCTAAATAAATTACTTGAAATGTTTTTTTTTCAAATTTAAAATCACAAATGTTGAGGGGCTTCAATTAATCTGGAACTTCTGCTCAAGGTGAATGGGCTGTTTCTTCCATTGCCATGATCATGATACGTACTTTCTCAGTCGAAATGTGGCTTTAGGCCAAACAGCACCTGAAAGAAACCATTTTTGTTATGGTGGTGCTACAAATTAAACCCTCCTTTTCCATAAATTGCCAATACATGCACAGACATACACACACAAGCTTCAGGAAGGAACCCTCACTCAAATTGTTACAACAAGCCCCCAGAGGATCCAAAAGCAGAAGCCAAAGAAATCATGTATCCCACATTCAGAGAAAGATTACAATGGACTTGCAGATACTGTTGTTGCTTTGGAAATCAACACTATGTGGATGGATTTGAGTGACATACAAAATTTGCAAATAATATATATATATATATATATATATATATATATATATATATATATATATATATATATATATATATATATATATATATATATATATATATATATATATATATATATATATATATATATATATATATATATATATATATATATATTTGTTATGGGTTTACTAAAATCAGTGTCTGGAACCTGATATTTGGATTGCTTATGTTAAAACTTTATTTAGAAGTAGAGGGATCATCACCTTTATTTAGAAGTAGAGGGATCATCACCCCCTCCCGAATGATGAATGTATGTTGCTTACCATTTTAGTATATGTCTCTATTTTGTTGTCTGTATCCCCCCCTTCCCAGTTTTATGTGAGCCGCCCTGAGTCCCCTCAGGGAAAAGGGCGGCCTACAAATTCTAATAAAACTAAACTAAAAAAAAAAAAAAACTTTTTGTTGCACATATCACTCATTTTGAAGATACATATAGATCAGTGATGAAAGTCATTATTATTTTTTTGCTACTGGTTCCGTGGTGGCTTGGTAGGCGTGGTGTGGTTAGTGGGCGTGGCTTGGGGGGCATGGCAGGGGAAGGATACTGCAAAATCTCCATTCCACCCTACTCTGGGGCCAGCCAGAGGTGGCATTTTCTGATTCTCCGAACTATTCAAAATTTCCACTACTGGTTCTCCAGAACCTGCTGGAGTTTACCCCGATATAGATTATATAATGTAATTATACATATACATATGAATATTAAGACTTCACCCTATCTTTTCAGTACCTTTATTACTCAGGGACCAAGAATTTGAAGGAACAAGACCTCTCCTGAACAGCTGAAGTGCAAAGATTCCCTTTGCCTTTTGCCAAATATTACTTTCCATTGGAGATGCAATTGATATATATAAGGAAAACAACATTTTAATATAATAGAATGCAGGAAAGGAAGCTTCATCCTAGTCTTATTGTTGGTTCAGTACCAGTTAAAATATTTTTTTATAAAAGCCTTCAGTTAAAAAGTGTTATTATTATCAATATTTCAAATTATTATTCATATTTTTATCATTTCATCATGTTATTTGCTAATGTTTCTGAAAGTTTGTAAACTGTCTTGAAATTATTTTAAAAAGACATTCTGTTTCAAATAAAGTAAATGAATGACTCAATGGGGGGAAAAAGCAGCTGGAGTTCAGGCAAATGCATAGTTGTTGTTTTTTCATTCGAATGCTTGAATATGAGACCGCCTGGAAAAGAAGTTGCTAGACTTTTTTGCAATGGTTTTGAACACCATGGCAAAAAGCTGTCAGAGTCAAATCTATCAGTAGTTATGGCAAAACAACTGCACTTCTGCAGGTATAATTTGAAAATTCTGTAAAAATTAGTATTGTGACAGGGATCGTTGCATTTGTAAGAGAAATCTCGGGGGGGGGAGGAAACAGAATATTTATAAAATTTTATAAAGACATTAACATTTTAAACATCTTACATAATGGAAATTTGTCCTGGGAAAAACAACACTAGAGGGATTTGTTTTTAAAATGTTTGTAGTATGTAATATTTGCATTGAAACCTGTGTAATAGCAATAGCACTTATATACCATCGTATATAACCCCAGTCCTAACCCTAACCAACTTCGGAAGGATGGAAGAGTGTGTCATCTTTGAGCCCTATCAGTATCGAACTCCAGGCTGTGGGCAGAGTTAGCCTGAAAAATGGCATTCTAACCAATGTAGTTAATGGGCTCTGTATGCCTTGTTTTCCTTGTGAAATTTCTATTAAAAGTAACAATAATATTACCTGTGCACAAATTTTCTATACATTAGGTAAAGCTTCAGATTAAAAATGAATGCAAATTTACAGTTTTTATAATAAATACAAAACCACTTTAGAAACCGAGCAATGACAATGCTTCCGCATTATTTTTTCAATAAAATAGATCATGTCTACACTGATCCGTCCATCCCTGTACCCCTGCTAGTCCTGTTGAGCTCTCTGCGTGGAATTATGACCTTCAGGCTGAAACATCTTGGCAAACCTACAGTGGATAATAAATTAAATAAATCATCTTGGTCCTTGAACATGACTTCATAGTATCAGAACCAATGATAGCCTTGTTGGAGATCCTTACACTAGGACTTCCGGACATAGTTTATATCAGTGGTGGGATTCAGCCAGTTCGCACCTATTTGGGAGAATCAGTTGGTAACTTTCTGAGCAGTTCGGAGAACCAGTTGTTGGAAGAATCTCCTTTGGTTTTTTCCCCACTTTACAGGGCTAATCCTGTAAGGAAGGCAGGAAGGAAACATTCTGGTGTTGTTTCTAGCCTAATCTTTACTGTCCTGCTTACAGAAACTGCCTCTCCGGTTCACCCTTATTCCATTGTAACAGCTAAGGTGAAATGCCAATTGACATGCGTGACATTGAGTTGGCCACACCCACCCAGTCACAAGACCACCAAGCCACACCTACCCAGCTGGTTATTAGGGCAGAGGACCAGTTGTTAAATTATTTGAATCCCACCACTGGTTCATATTGTCCCCTAAAATGCAGAAGCAAACTATTGATGTTGCTAATCACTTTGCTCAGCTGCGACAACAGAAAATTTTGTGTATGTGTGTGTGCATGTGTGCGTGCACATGCGCGCGCTTTAAGATCGAACATCTTTCTGGAAACCAAGCTTGGGTATATTGCTATGTGATCTATTGAAGAGTTCAGTTGCCTCAGCTCTGTGCTGAAATATCACTCTTGTTAGAGGCCTTATGTGTCTGTTTCTCCATAACACACCTGATTGTCAGCTATAAGGAGAGCTGTCTTGACTTCCACCTTCTCATTCTCATTTTGTCTTATACAAGGACTGTTAAGCCGTGCTTGACTTTCAGGTCACAGGTGTGACGTACACCAGGGATGAGTAAACTTCTGGATTCCCTTTTCATTGGGGAAAAAAAAAACTATTCTGGAAAAGAAATGGTGTTTCAGAGCAATCAAAATACATTGCCTGTGATTCTTTATAGCTTATTTGCTCCTTATTCTGATAATATTTAGCTAAAGTCTTTCTGTTTTGAAGGAAAGGAATTTGTGATTTGAAGAGGACATTTCTTCTTTAGTTACTGCCTTCATTACATCCTGCACATCACTGTGCATAGAAAACGTCCCATATGGTTGAACTAAGCTGGAGGGGTTGCTACCAACGATGTTTTAAAAAGCAGATGTTACTAATCTTCAAAATATTACATAAATGATGTCATCCTTAATTGACAATGGTTGGACTTCATCAATTCCTTTCAGGAACATTTCCTCCTATTCCTCCCTCTCTCCTTTTTCCCTGTCTTATACTATTTAAATGAAAGCATTTCCCCCTCTTAAACAGAGCATGGCTCCAGAAGGCCAGGCCATTATTAGCACACAATTCACTTGCAAAAAATGGCATATCCTGCAGAGGGACACAAACATCTGTTCTGCATGAGGAATCTGAAAGAGCTTCTTCATAAATGAGGAAAAGAGGAAAGTTTCTTAAATCCAAAATTCTTACATTCATATTTTCAGATCCAAATCACTCACTTAAGGAAAAAGAAGCAAAGCAATTGTTATCCTAGGACTCTAAGCATTTTCTGATAGTTTCTCATCCAAAGAATGTTCACTTTTGCAAGGTAGCTGCAATGTGTGCCCCAAAACCAAGTACTACTTAATCATTTCTTTTCTCAAGTTAGCCTACAATTTAAAAAGATAACCTACAAATTAAAACAAATTAAAAACATTTCTAATGCCAGTTATGCAAGCAGTATTTTCACTTTAGAATAGGCTAGAGCTGGAAGATGTTGATGTTGATGTTGTTGATGTTGATTTTATTTATATGCCGCCCATTTCCCCCGAAGGGGACTCAGGGCGGCTCACAACTCAACCAGGGAAGGGGGATACAAACAAGAATTTAAATGACAAAAAACAATGCATAATTAAAACACAACAGTCATACCAATTCGAGGTGGGGGCAACAGTTCTTTAGCCCCAGGCCTGTCGGAACAGCCAGGTTTTAAGGGCTTTGCGGAAGGCCTGGAGGGTGGTGAGGGTTCGAATCTCCATGGGGAGTTCGTTCCAGAGGGTCGGAGCAGCCACAGAGAAGGCTCTCCTCCGAGTAGTCGCCAGTCGACATTGGCCGGCAGATGGAATTCGGAGGAGGCCTAATCTGTGGGATCTAATCAGTCTAGTGGAGGTAATTGGCAGCAGGCGGTCTCTCAAGTACCCAGGTCCAATACCATGAAGAGACTTTGGAGGTCTTCTAATCCCGTCCCCTACTCAAGCAGGAGACCTTATATCATTTCAGACAAGTGGCTGTCCAGTCTCTTCTTAAAAACCTCCAGTAATGAAGTGCCTAAGATTTCTGAAGGCTAGCTGTTCCACTGGTTAATTGTTCTCACTGTTAGAAAGTTTCTCCTTAATTCCAGGTTGCTTTTCTCCTTGATTAGTTTCCAACCATTGCTTCTGGTCCTGCCCTCTGGTGCTTTGGAGAATAATTTGACCCTCTCTTATTTGTGGCAAGCCCTGGAACACTGCTATCATGTCACCACTAGTTCTTCTTTTTTCTAGACTAGCCAAGACCAAATTGTGCAACTGTTCTTTATATGTTTTAGTCAACAGGCCTTTTTTTGCGCACCAAACCAGTAGTAATGCCAGCAGCAACCCACCTCTGCTCTACACAACTTCAGACAAATGGTTATCTGACATCTTCTTAAAAACTTCCAGTTTTGGAGCACTCCGAAAAATCTGTCAATCTGAGAAAACTCAGTCAATCTGAGGCTCTTCTGAGTGTTTTGAACTATAGCTCCCATGATGCCCAGTAAGTTCAATCTATAATTAAGGATTCGGAAAACTATAGCTTTAAACATCTGGAGGATCTCAAACTGCCCAATTTTCTGGATTAAGCTCCATTTTAGCATTGTATCTGACCAATCTAACAACCTGATGATAAATTCAAAGCCTTTGAAGTACAGGTCTATAGAAATAAAAGGTCCAAATTAATAGAAAATGCAGAACATGAAAGCAAAGCAGGAAGGGGTTGAAAAGTCTGTTTATTTCAAGGCAGTGATTCTTCACCATTAAAATGAGATTTCAGAAACCCTAGAAATGATGGAGGATAATACAGCATGTGCATATGTGGTTTTGTATGTATGACATTCTTTCAGGTTACATAGTTATTTTTAGCTGGTCCTTAACAGTGTATCTGGGAATGAGGAAATTCACCTGATCCCTGAGACCATGACATTTCCCTGCAGGGCGCCCTGAGGGAAAAATGTGGAAAAAGCCTAAAGCATGGCTATTGAATCAAACTTGTTTATACTGAAAGCAGCAATGCAAACAGTGAAATTATTTAACAAAACCTCTGCTAGAATATTAAGATAATTGGGAGCACATTTAAAACAAAAACAAAACAAATAATCTTGTATGACTGCTTTGAGTAAACTTGAACAGTGTAGTTAGAGATCTATACAGTTTCTACCAGTCTCAACTGCCCAAAGGAGCAGTCACTGTATTTTCTCTTTTTCTGAAATCCATTGACAGATGCAAGAAGGCAGAAGAAGAGGAGAAGAGAGTGGACCATGCACATTTCTTCCACCTCCAGTATCCACTATCAAATGCATCTCTTCCCTCCACTTGTGATCAGAGTAGGAAAGAGAGAGAGAGAGGGGGGGAGGGGGGATGTTTTTGTCTGTCGGGATCTCTGGTTGATAAACTCATAGACTCAGCGAATGTCTAAAAACACGAAAATTATCTATAAGCATGCTTCCCAATCCAGTGTGTTTAACTCTTTTAATCCTGTAGCATAAATGATTTAATGAAGAGAATAAATAAAAGAGGGGCTTTTCCATGTGAACAAGTACATTGATTGATTGAGATTTCAGCAAGAAAATACATTACATATTTTGCATATGTGCCCAATCGGATACTCTGATGCTGCAATGAGCCTGATGGTGGGGACTCTGTGATTATTACGATATTGAACTGCAACTTCTGGCATCTCTCCTCATTGATCATATTGCTTGGATAACTAGGAACTAGAGTTAGTTAGGAAGGGAGAGCCGAGGTGGTGCAGTGGTTAAATGCAGCTGACTGCAGTTCTGCAGTTTGGCGGTTCAAATCTCACTGGCTCAGGGTTGACTCAGCCTTCCATCCTTCCGAGGTGGGTAAAATGAGGACCCAGATTGTTGTTGGGGGCAATATGCTGACTATGTAAACCGCTTAGAGAGGGCTGAAAGCCCTATGAAGCGGTATATAAGTCTAACTGCTATTGCTATTGCTATTGATGCAGTGGCTCAGTGGCTAAGACGCTGACCTTGTCAATCAGAAAAGTTGGCAGTTCGGCGGTTCGAATCCCTAGCGCTGCATAATGGACTCAGCTCCTATCCCAGCTTCAAAAGCACATAAAAATGCAAGTGGAAAAATAGGAACCATTTTGATGGGAAGGTAACAGTGTTCCATGCACCTTCAGCATTTAGTCATGCCACATGACCATGGAGACGTCTTCGGACAGCGCTGGCTCTTTGGCTTTAAAACGGACATGAGCACCGACCCTAGAGTCAGGAATGACTAGCACATATGTGTGAGGGGAACCTTTACCTTTTAGAGTTTCAAAACATTGGAAGGACCACAGGGTTTCCAGCCTCCTCTAGTAGCAATGATATCATCATGTGCTCATATACTTTCGTATTATTTTGATAAAAGTAGGAAGAAATTGCCAGCCATCCTTGCAAAGATTTTACACTAATGCTGTCCCAGGATTTTATGAAGGTTATTATTTCCCTTGAAAGAGATGTGATTTTTCTATATATCATCTTGGTTAATCTTTTAAAGTCTAAACGCAATTGGTATGCAAGGGCAAAAACAGAAAAGAGACAAAGAAAATGGAGCTGGAGCCCCCCCTAATTTCTTATTTCTCTCTTTGCCTACATCTCTCTTTCTTCTTTCAAAACTGTTGGAGATTTCCTTATAACATAGGACTAGCAGGTCTCATAATATATTAACAGTATTTGATAGCAGATCTTGTTGTAATCATTGACAAACTCAACAGCATAAAGTTTGGTTCCTTTTAAAAGTAATTTTAAATCAAAACTTAGTTTTGATTGCCTTAATTTTAATTGGCCATAGTTCCACTCTTTTATTTATGCATCTATAGAGTTTTAAATTTTTAATATTACATTTTATAAGTGCTGAGATTCTGTTGTTTCATCAGATCCAAGAAGATTTGAGAAAGCTTCTTCAGAGTTAAGTTTATTTTCAGAAACAGATCTAGTCCTGCTAGGACTTTTTTTTTAAAGAAAATATATTCTGATTATACCTAATTTTACTTCCCAATTCTATGTATAAATATCAAAATATAGAGAGCATGATCTAAAATTCTTTTTCCAGGTAGTGCAAGTTATTAAAACTCCATATCTAAAGACATAAAGAAAAAGCAACCCCACTGTGGATTCTTTAATTGTGTTTTTCAGCAAACTGATTTAAAGTTCCCTGGGGCACATATAGTGCAGGATTGTGACATATCACACCAAGTTAAGTCAAACTCAAAATGTTATGTGATATGACAAGATGTAAAGCACATGATTAACGCATCCACTGGGAAGCTTGCCTTTAAGAAAACCATGTAGCAAAGAAGCTCTGAACTCTCTGAAATAAACATGGGGCTTTAAGAAAAAAAAGGAATGAAAAAGAGAGAGAAAGAAGGAAAGGCTAGACTAGGTCACAGTCTTCAACGTCGCTGTAGGGAATCCAAATGTCAGAACTGTTGCTGTAATTGTGCTGGCCAACAGAAAGAAGCCAATACACTGCTCTATTATTAGTGCCACATTAGTGCCAATAAAGCACACCAAAAATAATCCTAAATAAATAAGCAAATAAGATATTTATCTGTCTCACATTTATACCTTCCTTTTTTTCCCTAGAAACTCAAAGTGCTCTAGGCCTTCTCCCTTAAATCCACTTTTGTAATAGCATGAATGTTTTCTAAACACAGCCAAACTTTTTGTTCTTATGTATTGCATTTCTGTTCTGTATTTCTGGCAGGTAATTTAAATGATTGGTTGTTGTTCCTTTTGCGTGCTTATAATTGGCTTGAGAGGTAGATCAGGTTAAAGCCCATAACTATCTAAACCTTTCCAGGCACCTTCAGAGCTAAAGAGGAAAGTAAAACTACAAGTGCTTGAATTATTAAATCATATTGCAGTTAGAACAATTAATCAGTGGAACAGCTTGCCTCCAGAAGTTGTGAATGCCCCAACACTGGAAGTCTTTAAGAAGATGTTGGATAGCCATTTGTTTGAAGCAGTATAGGGTTTCCTGCCTAGGCAGGGGGTTGGACTAGAAGACCTCCAACATCCCTTCTAACTCTGCTATTGTATGGTATATTGGCCTTAAAAATTTAAATCAATTAAGTGGGTGATTACAGTTAGCAAGAATGGATATGATTAAAATAAGATCTCTGAAAAACTTTGTGAAAAGGATTTAGGTTACTTCTCCATTCTTAGTCAATTGAAATCTTTTTCAAGTGGGCTAGTTTTATTTTTCAGATGTTCATTTCACCAAACATTCTGAAAATTTAGACTTCCAAATAACCCACTTGTGGTTTGAAAAATGAAGCTAGAATTCCAAAAAATATATAATAGCAATTCAGAAAGACACAACACAATCAAGACATATTGTGATCAATGAGGATCTTACTTTGATTTCTAATGGGACATAGTGGGAATGTATGTAAAAATAGCTCAAGCATCTGGCTAATTCATTTAATTGAAAGAAGAGTGAATCTAATCACTTAATGTAGTAATATATAGCCCATACACATGGCCTAGGACCAGACTGTATGGCTCCCGGTCAAGCAATCTGCAATCTGGGAGCCTTTCTTCCCAAACCCAAACAACTGGTAATAAGCATGCTCAAAAAGAAAGTATTTTGCCAGCCAAAAACTTGCATACCAATTGTGCACAGTGCCCAACAGCCCTTATTATAAGCCAAACTGGCAATGGTTGCTGGAAGGTGCATATCAGCAGCATCAGCAATAAAGATATTACGCGCAGATTTTCAAATTTTGTATCTGACAAAGTAATGTACAGATTATGGTTATTTGAACATTATAGTGCCAATCACACTGGAAAGAGGCTTTTAAGATAATACAATCCAATGCAAGAAGAAAGCTTATTCAGTTCCATGGGACTCACTTCAGGTATGTGTATGTAGAGCTGCAACCTTAACATTCATGTCCTTGGGATGATTTCTAATTAATGTACACAAAATGTTATTGGCTGTGGCAATATAAAATTAACATGAGTGATACCTGGGGATGAATGATTTTTATTGCATCATAAATGGGAACAAGTAATTAATATTGCCAATAAATCCTAAATACACATGCACACATATAATAGAAAATCCCATGAAAATTAAGAATTCATTAAAAAGCATATGCAAAACTCAGAAGGTGAAAATAGCCTCCCTTCTTAAGTCTCTAGTGAGGAATACACAAAAGTGTGATAAGAATTGTAAACAATATTACACAGACAATGAATAAACCCACAAATAAAGTAATAAATGTTAATCAGGAGGTTGGATTTAATGGCCTAAATAGCTCTTCCAAATCCATGATTTTAATTCTATAAATTGGCAGTTGTGCCAATATAGTGTGTGTGTGTGTGTGTTTGTGTTGACTACAGCTAAAACCTGAGATAGCTAAGGATATGCATGAAAGAAAGGCGTGCGAGTTTTTACTTGTTTCTGGGTTTTATTAAGATTTATGTGGGTTTAATTTTGTTAAAAGGGGTGTGGGTTTTAAAATGGGTAGAAAATAAGCTAAGCAGACTCTTTCTCTCTCTAGAATCCAAGATGCCATGTAGGTTGCATCTCAGAGTGGCTAGAATTGCCTCTAGACCCTTTACTTTTTATTCCAATAATTCATTTAGTCTATATTTGATACATATGTACTTTGGCTCCTCCATGGGCATAAGCATATACATAGAACATATTTTGCAAACCACAACATAAAAGAAGGACTAGAGGTGATATGATAGCAGTATTTCGATACTTGAGGGGCTGCCACAAAGAAGAGGGGAATCAACCTATTTTCCAAAGCAGCGGAAAGCAAGGCAGGAAGCAATGGATGGAAAGTAATCAAGGAGAGGAGCAACCTAGAACTAAGAATAAATTTCCTGACAGTGAGAACAACAAACCAGTGGAATGGCTTGCCTTTAGAAGTTGTGGGTGATTCATCACTGGAGACTTTTAAAAAGAGACTGGACAGCCACAGGTCGGAAATGGTAGAGGGTCCCCTGTTTGAGGAGGAGGTGAACTAGAAGGAGGTGAACCTCCACAATCCCTTCCAGCTCTGTTATTCTGTTATATACTCAACCAAAAGACAGCTAATTATGGAACCTGTGATCCTGCTGGACTAGGATCCTGATCATACTGAGTGTCTGGAGCTTGGGAAGAATAGGGAGTGGGACTTTTCTCTGCTTTCTTTGCAGTTTGCAGTTTTGCAGTTTATTAGGATTTGTATGCCGCCCACTCTCGAGAGACTCAGGGCGGCTTACAGATAAAGACAGGAAGGGGGAACATATAAAAATTAAAAAGTACAGACATTAAAATTCCACAACATTCATAGCTTAGAATGGGGCTGGATAAATCAAAGCCCAGGCCTGCCGGAACAGCCAGGTCTTAATCGCTTTGTGGAAAGCCGGAAGAGTAGTAAGGGTCCGGATCTCTACGGGGAGATCATTCCATAGGGCTGGAGCAGCTACAGAGAAGGTCATCCCTCAGGGAGTTGCCAGCTGACATTGACCGGCAGATGGAATCCGGAGGAGGCTTAGTCTGTGTGATCTTATAGGTCTCTGGGAGGTAAATGGCAGGAGGCGGTCTCTCAGGTAGCCAGGTCCTAAACCATGTAGGGATTTAAAAGTAATGACTAGCACCTTGAAACGTGTCCGGAGACCAATGGGAAGTCAGTGCAGCTCGCAGAGGATAGGTGTAACTATCGCTCGCATGGCTGCATTCTGGACTAACTGAAGTCTTTGAACACTCTTCAAGGGCAGCCCCATGTAGAGCGTGTTACAGTAATCCAGTCTTGAGGTGACGAGGGTGTGGGTGACCATCCAAAGGGCCTCCCAGTCCAGATAGGGTCGCAACTGGTGCACCAGGCGAACCTGGGCAAAGGCCCCCCTGGTCATAGCCGACAAGTGATGTTCTAACGTCAGCTGCGGATCCAGGAGGACTCCCAAATTGCGAACCCTCTCTGAGGGGCGTATAGTTTTGCCCCACAGGCTAAGAGATGGAATAACTGGACCATCCTTAGGAGGGAGCATAAATAGCCACTCAGTCTTGTCGGGATTGAGTGCAAGTTTGTTCGCTCCCATCCAGACCCTGACAGTCTCCAGGCACTGGCACATCACTTCTACTGCTTCACTGAGTTGGCACGGGGCGGACAGATACAATTGAGTATCATCCGCGTATTGGTGGTATTTAATCCCGTGTTGGCATATGATGTCACCCAGCGGCTTCATTTAGGGGGAACAGGACCGAGCCCTGCGGCATCCCATAATTGAGGGGCCTAGGGGTCGATCTCTGCCTTCCAACCAACACCGACTGTGACCCGTCCAAGAGGTAGGAGGAGAACCACCGTAAAACAGTGCCTCCCAATCCCACCTCTTGCAACTGTTGCAGAAGGATACCATGGTCGATGGTATCAAAGGCCACTGAGAGGTCAAGAAGCACTAGGATAGAGGAGTGACCCCTATCCCTGGCTCACCAGAGATCATCAATCAGCGCGACCAAAGCAGTTTCCGTGCTGTAACCAGGCCTGAAACCCGACTGAAAGGGATCCAGATAATCAGTTTCATCCAAGGTCCATCGGAGTTGAAAGGCCACCACCTTTTCAACAACCTTCCCTACGAAGGGGAGGTTGGAGACTGGACAATAGTTGTTCAAAATGGCTGGGTCCAGAGAAGGTTTCTTCAGGAGGGTCTTTAGTATGTTCATCTGAATGTCTATAGTCCCAAGGAGCATGAAAAACCTCCAAGTGTGTCTGTTAACCATAGTCAATAACAATTCTTATAGCTATACTTTAGGGTTATGCTTCTAATATGGACAAAAAATTATTTGGGGAACAGATCAGATGATTTGAAACAGATGTTTTTGGATTTTTTAAAATCCACATACAGTGGAAAGTGTTGGACTAATTTATCTACTCCATTTCAAAACTTTTCACACAATTACAATCCCAATCTATTTCTCCTGAACTTTTATGCAATGCAGATATATTTGTATACAAAAATGGCTTCTGAACATTCAGTCTATCATCACATTTCCTGGACGTTCCTTGAACTATGGAGGATACCTATTACTACCCCGCTCCAAGTGGTGTCCCATGCTTTAGTCCCGTCTGAGAAATCCTCTATCCTTCCACCTTAAATATGCAGTCCTGCATTTCACATCCATATATTGTAACTCCTCCCAACTTGCCTTTTAAGAGGCCACTGGTTACACCTTAAAGACCATCTCACAGGCCTTTGGTTTTACCTGTTATATTAGTACATTTGCCCTTATGTTCTTATCATGTATGCCACATCCATCCCTGGTTGTCCTTTTTATCTCTACATTTCACCTGATACCTTGATGCTCATAACCATTCCCCCACCCTGGGGTAGACCATCTAATCCGAGTGGCACTATGTTCTTGGCCTAGAATATTCCCTATGTGTTTTCCTTTCACACAATTACAATCCCAATCTATTTCTCCCGAACTTTTATGCAATGCAGATATACAGTAGTGCAGCAAAAAGACCACACATGCATGCACACTCACTGTACCTTTGGTTATTTATTAAAGATACTACCAGTGGAAAAGGTAGAGAGGTATTAGAGAGATCTATCTCCATATCAGAATGTCCTTTATAATCATCCCATCACTGATCAACATTAGTCACAGGGAAGAGTAACTTAACCTTACTCGTATGGTTACATTGTGATGCCTCATGAATTGTCTTACCTGATTAGCCTGACTATGGATTATTTTATACCGCACCAAATAACACTGAATTAATGTCCTAATTTCTGCTTGAATGTCCAGTTATGTCCTGTTTGAACCTCTTGCAATCTTATTTTTTTTAAAGTCAACAAGAAGTTTTATGATCTTCCTTTTTTCCCCTATAAAGCTCACTAAACCTTCTTCTATGAAATTTGGCACAGATAATCATGGAATCATGAATCTGTCCTTTAGGACATTAAATTCAATACCTTGTTTAGTGTCAAAATCCAGATAAAGCCTCATGACATATGACTGTATAGTTCCACATGGTCATATGTAGAGAGGACTCCATAGAGGCTTTCTGGACCACAAATTTCATCTAAGTCTATCTGGAGTAAAATAGTTAAGGGAGCATAATAATAATAATAAAAAACCTCTGTTCCAATTTCTCTGAAATGCAATGTGCCTTATTCCTTTATAATAGTCTAGCTATCCTAAATATTATATAAATATATATAAATATATATATTTATGTGTATTTATATACGTGTGTGTGTGTGTGTGTGTGTGTGTGTGTGTGTGAAGTGTTATGTTACTGTCATTTTAGTGTTTCCCATTGTCACTTCCTGCAAATTGTGCTGAAGAACTATGGAATGAATCAGATGAGATGCCTTACAGACTGACCTACAATCGATGGAATCATTTACAGAACAATACAACTGTCTGGCCCGCAAAATGGTGAGGAGGTCTGTCCTTGTAGCTGCTTGAAAAAAATTATGCTTTGCAAAGGAACTACTTCTGGTAGTTCTTAAATGACTAGTGAATTCACATGTTTAACAAGATACCTAGCCAGGATGGTCATCCCCTTCTACTGAGGGTGCAGCTTTAGAACAAAAGCACATGAAGCCATGAGAGAGAAAGGAAACACCCATTTAGCTTAGCTGAATCTATCCTGGTGATTAATGGGGTGGCAGTTTTTGCAGCCAGATCTCATTTACATCCATTATTTCATATCTGAAATTTGTTTATCAATGGCAACTCAGCAAAAGTTAGCTCATAAAAGCCATGGTGGTGCAGTGGTTAGAATACAGTACCACAGACTAACTCATTGCTCACTCTAGGAGTTCGAAGTGCCTCAAAGTTGATTCAGCCTTCCATCCTTCCAAGGTTGGTAAAATGGGGATCCAGATTGCTGGGGGCAATATGCTGACTCTGTAAACCGCTTAGAGAAGGCTGTAAAGTGCTATGAACCAGTATATAAGTCTAAATGTTATTGCTATTGCTATTACTTGCATGTGCAAAGAGTAAACAAACAAAAACCTCAGAATCTTCCAATTTATTTAAATATTAACACTCCATTGTACAATAGGGCTGAAAAACAGATGAAAAAGAGTGATACCAGAAGTAGACTACACAAAGCAGTCCTCGTTAATAAAGAATCCAATTTGTAATTTTCCAAAACTGGATTGTAAATACAAATGCATGCACTAGTTCTCACAGATTTATTTCTGAAATAACTTTACTTCTCTATAACATAAGAAACAAAAACTCATCTGAGCTATTAGAGTTCTCACATCAGGAATATGTGTTTTCATATTTTATATGTGAGGTTTTGAGTTAGTATCATGTATCTGCTAACTAGGTCTTACACATTTCTCTGAACTATCCTTATGCCACATCATGAACATTATTCCCATGTGTAGCTATTTATTCACTTATGGAACAGTACAAGAAATCAAAACCCATTTGTTATACATAGTTGTGGCATAGACACTGCTGTCCACTTTGGCCAATACAGGAATGATATGATCAGCACTGTGGGAAACTTTGATTCTGCAACCCAGTGGATCATGTGTCATTTGACAGCTGCTTGAGCTGGACGTAGTTATATGGTATGGAGCAAAATAAAAGACAAACTCATGTCAGCTAAAATATACATAACTGGGCATATTTCTGTAAATTCAGGAGTATTGGGTTTCCCACTTATTAAGGCACCTTCAGTCTTTTGGCCTCTACTCCTGGCTTTAAACAGTGCTGTTTATGCGAGCCTAACACTTACTGAATTGGTGAGAAATTATGGGAAGTATTAAGCAAAGGGGGATTTTGCTGAAGGATTTGGAACACACAAATGACAGTGTAACTGAGAAGAACTCTTTCACTGGCAGCTCAAGAAACGACACCATTAGAGCATGATTTAAAAGGGACCATAAAATATTAACATCTTCTATGTCAGACTTACAGCTAATTTTCCCATCCCAGGAATGCATTCTGTTGGATATGCAGATTTTAAAAGTATTGCATTATTAGATTGTCCCCACTTCTGCCTTATTAGAGTGTTTGCATGCAAATTGCTATAGGAGTTAATGCCTCCTAATAAGACAGAGGAAATGATTACATTATCAATTTTTAATCACAGATACAATTTTCACAACTTAATCTATGTCTCCATTTTAAAGTCTGTAATAAGAGACAGTTTACTTTTGATTTTACACCGCTATTGCATAGCTGTCATCATTCCTTTTCATTGCTAACTAATATATCTCACTTATTTTATCAGAGTGTTTAGTATGGAGATGTGGTGGAGATTGCCATTAATAATGTTTCCAATCATGCTTAACTTTGTCATTTTGCACACCCAAAGCAGCCAGACAGCCATATATGGCAGACCATAAAAAGATGTGATAAATTCCTTCATTTTGCCAAATTATGGACTTGAGATTGTAGGAATGCAGATCGAATCTGTTATTTATTGCCACAAACTCACATATACATGATAGGTGATGATTCTCCCTCCCCACCCCAAAAATATCCATTGATTCTGGAATGTCTTTCAAACCTGAGACATTCCCATAAAAATATAGAACCCCAATATCTTCTTTCCTCCATTCATTTCAAAACTGAAAATTGATCCCTTGCACTAAAGGAATGTTCATTGTCTAATTCTTGAACTGAACTTATAGTATCACCCATGCATCTCTTCTATCAAAGACTAAAAAAGCTATATGAACATAATAGGTGCACAAACCAGTTTTTGATGAACTATCCAGAACACTTGGCAACACCCATCAGACAGATGGGTCACTATTCATAAGTCATTCCCAAGCAGGTGTGACATAGACAAAGTTTTTGAACCACTGCATCTGCACCTGTCCATGTATATTGGACAGTCCATGCAAGAGCCGAGGTGGCGCAGTGGTTAAATGCAGCACTGCAGGCTACTGCTAGATCAGCAGTTCAGCGGTTCAAATCTCACCGGCTCAGGGTTGACTCAGCCTTCCATCCTTCCGAGGTGGGTAAAATGAGGACCCGGATTGTTGGGGGCAATATGCTGACTCTCTGTAAACCGCTTAGAGAGGGCTGAAAGCCCTATGAAGCGGTATATAAGTCTACTGCTATTGCTATTGCTATTGCTATATTGTCCATTAGAAATTTTGATTGTGTTTCATGTTTAAAACTCAGAGAAGTTACTTTAGGAATATTTCAGTCTGTGGGTGGGAGTGTTTTTGTCCTTGGGATGGATGAGAGAAGGGGATTTTATATTTTAGGTACAAAATTACCTCCAAATACAGACCAGTGGTGGGTTGCTCCCAGTTCGACCCAGATTGGGTGAAGACAAACAAAGTTGCTGGTTTCCTCTGTGTAGAGTAAAAAAGTAAGTGCTCATGTAGGCACCCGGTTGAAATAATCTGATCCATCTAGACAAGCAAGTTTGTGTGTGTGTGTGTGTGTGTGTGTGTGTGTGTGTGTGTGTGTGTGTGTGTATGCATCGCTTGTTGGCTAGATTGCTGGAGACAACAGCAGCAATAGAAAACAAAGGCATTTGATTGGCTGCTTTTATGTGACATGGAGTGTTGAACTGGAAACATTCATCATCTGAACCAGAAAAGTTTTGTTTACATACTTATCAAGAACAACAAAGATGAATGGAATGTACATTCAAAGATATCTTTGAATGTGTATGTGCTGTATCGTCACTGAGCTATATTCTGTAAGATATGAACTTCACTACATATTTCCCTATGCACTACTAAAATAGACATGCACATATCCTCTTTATGCATGACTAGAATTATATCAGAACAAGAGTAACTGACATCTTCTTGACATCACTTTATTCAGAAATGCAACAAGCAAATTGCCAAGTTTTAAAATATAATGGAAAAAACATGGTATGGCTCTTGATGTTGACTTTTACAGCTTGCATGTTATTAATTAAACCATCAAGTAACAGAATAGCTTAACCATGAAATTTTCTTATTGCATTTAAAATATGAGCAATGTAGCAAATTGCTTTAAGTGAGAAACATGGATTATTTTACTAAAATTCTAATCTTAAACACTGTAAGTATTTTAATCAATCGCATTAAGCAGTTTCATAATACGCTTTTGTGTTCACTGGTTTTCATATACTCCATTGTAGCTGTTCTTACAAAAATCTGAAAAAAGTGATATAATTTCTAGATTGTATTGCAGTTAGGGAGTTCTGAGACATAGCTGGTTCTGGAGAGCAAAGAAGAATTTATTGCCTATAGAAATTTCATTTCTTAGAGATTATTATGGGAAGATTCCACAAGTGTAGATCTTGGTTTGACAGAAGCTCCACTAAAGTTTATTTAATCCAATTATGATTAGGCTTGGAAGACTAAATCAGTAATTAATTAAAAATCTCCAAAATCTTTGGGAACCATTTGCCTTTCCTTCTCAGATAATTTCTTCAGAGTGTATCAATGATCCCATCTTTGTTAACCGTAAACAGGATTTTGATTTCCTAAGAAGCAACAGCGTGGCTTTCCAGGAAAGGGAAATAGGACAGATTGACCATCCTTGTCTAATTCTTAAAAGGCTAATTTAAGAGAAGCTTATTGGAACAGGAAAGAAACAGTTGGCCTTTCTTTATTAGCTTTAGGAGATATTCCATGATGTTTAAATCTTGTTCTTCAGGCACAAATGTTCCCATAAAAGAAACCATGCAAACTCAGGCACAATATTTTAAAATTGCTCACTAATTTTTATAATAATGAGCTGCACTGGAAAAAGTACAGAAAAAAAAGAGCCAGATTGAGTTAGTCTCACAGAACAAATGGAATCGCCTTGCTTCCCATTTCTTCTACTGTTATAAGATGATCAACATACAGAGATACACGAACACAAAAATATATTTGCCATGGTATATAAAGACAAGCCTTTTTAGACAGTTTTCTTTTAGGTAAACAATAGGTGAAATTGCCATGGACCTAACACATGCAATGAGTCAAACAGGCATCTTGTAAAATTTTCACTGGTATTTTATTTGACACTGTATTGAAGCAAAAATTGGAAATTGAAGAAACAAGATAGAAAGAGCGTTGATGGTTTTGAATTTTCAAAAATAAGTTTCAGAGTTTTCTTATGGGATATTATGGAATGTATTGTTTATAACTAATGTGCACAGACAGATCTGGATGACCAGTGGATTCTGACCTTTCCTTTATAAAGACCACAACAGCTACATTCAGGTAGTCTCCAGACAAATCAAGTTAGAGATTGAAAGAGGCAGCCTCATAGAACCAGAAAGTAGGAAAAGATCAATTAAACCACTGTGTTCACTTCCCTCAATGCTGAAAACATAATTATCTGCAATGGGGAGGCTCTGAATACAATGGAATGTTCCATAGAAACATTAACACATATTGTCTATGGAAATTCTCAGTCATCCAGGTTATGGTTATCTCAAAGGTGCTTGTTTTCAAGAGGCAACTGGACTTTCTGCTTTTTCTTTGAAGATCTTTCTCTTCTCATTCAAGAAGCTTCTTCAGTTCTGACTGATAGGATGATAATCCTATCCATTCCCTATCCATTCTCCACCATCCAGTCACAGCTGAAGAAGCTTCTTGGATGTGTTAATGTTTCTATGGAACATTCCACTGCATTCAGAGCCTTCCCGTTTAATACATATTGGAGTACCAATTGCAGTGTTCTATTCATGTTGATATTTTATGTGCAGACTTAGGCTTCCTGCTGGAGAAAGTTGTACAGGAAGTATGGAGACTATATTTTCACCTATATCAGCAACATGATTGCAGGAAGTGAAGGGTGGCTATTAGTTGTTGAGTGCTGATTTGAAATCACAAAGGCTCTTTATGTTTATATCTGCTTATGATCATCAACAGTTCTGAAAACTAGCCTATAAGCCTGGAATCTGCAACATGATTCTTGCATGCACCATGATGCTTATATTGGGCCTAGCTGGCATCCAAAACAACTCCAAATTAAATAAAACTAATGTGATTTTTAAAAATAAATAAATAAATAATAGATAACATCTCATGAGATTACCAAAATCTTGTAATATTTTCTATCAATACTGCAGATTTTGGGTGATAACTAACTAATATGATTTAGTGATTATCTGAGCTTTTTGTGTTTTGTACACCTTTGTATTTGCAGTAACTTCCCCTTTGTGAGCTACCTCAGACTCTGCAGTTGGCACTCAAATGCTCTTGAAGCCTAAACAGTTCAGAACTTTATAAAGTTATCCATGAACTTCATGCACAAAGGTCAATGGTTCAATGGCACAAATGCTTACTCTAGTGAAATAGAACTATTAAATTTGGATATGCTGAAGATTTCATACAGGAAATGAGGAAAGAAAATAAAGGCAAAATAAATGAACAAGTAAGTGGCAGCCTTGCAATCATCAAATTTTGTCACAATGAAACCCTTTCTCCAACTACCAAAAGGGATAATAAACACAGCTTTTTTTTCTTTTTCTTTTTTGCTATCTTAGGGGGGAAATATATTCTTTTACTCCTAGTGAAAACCTTTCTAATAAAGAGTTATGTGCTTTGGTATCTCAGACTCATGAGTAATTTAGAATTCAGCTATCCACCAACTTTTCTAGTTCTCTGGACATTGTGATGCATTTCTCACCAATGTAACCTTTCAAAAATGCATATTTAAACATACATTAGGAGAAACAAGAAAACATTTTGAAAATATACTCAAAACACTGTCTTGAGAGTTTTTTTAAAAAAAATGCACAAAAATACAAAATAGAATGGTGTTATGAATAAAGCATTGGGGAGAAATAGATTCATTTAAATTAACAAATGAAGAAACAGAAATACTAGGTACAATTCCTTTTCTAACAATCAATGGATTCTTTCTTGCTTGTTACAGTGTAAATTATCTTCCTTGAAAATTTCAGTATGAAATTCAAACTGAGGAAAAATTAGTCAATAGTTTTTGTTTGAATTATACTTCTGTAAATTAGATGCCTTGACTAAAATTTAGATTAATTAACTGACCAGTTAGATAATTAAGCAAAATAAAACTACTAAAATATTACTTGGTTGAACATTGCAGTTACTGTTGGTGTTGGGAATAATAAGCAATAATAACGATGTACTTTGGTATTAGAAGAATAAACTGGATCATGCACTGAATAAACCATGAATTCATTTCATGTTTTCTATTTTTGAATTTGAGTATTTTCTACAGCAGAGATTTCAAACAATGACTGAAAGTCATGTAAAAATATTCACTGTTATTAAGCTCTCTAACTAGCTGTATGGATAATTTGACTGTCCCTGGATTAACAATTCAGAAATGAAAAGAGTTACTAATATGAAAGTAGAAGCTAGAAGGTTACTGAAAAAAATAATTTAATGAAAAGCCAGTGTACTCAAAAATGTCACAGGGGAAAAAACACTTAATGAAGGGATAATCTCTTCTGCTTTATAGTATACAGAGCAATAAATGGTATCAGAGGCTTAAAAAAATCAGCAAATCAAGATGAAATCATTAAAGAACTTATCCAAAAGCCTACCTATAGCTGGGCAAACTATCTAAACTCTAAGGAATCTTTTTAATCCTAACAATGGGTCAATAGCTGCAATTAATGGTCTTGTTGGGCATCATGAACATCTGAAAGTAGATATTTATGTGTACTTATTCCTTGCTTGTCAATGAACAATCACAAAACAATTGCACTTGTCCCTCTGCATGATCTAATCAAAATTAATGTCGTTCAAATCTGTTTGCTCCCCTCTAATTTGTAGGAAAAGTAAATACTGTACACCATTACATTAAATATGGTATACTGTACAGAAATAGAACTTGTAAATTTGCTTTGGGGTTTGCAGGTGAGGAAATATGAGATTCTACTTCTCATATCCTGAAACAGTAGTCACAGGGGAGTAAAAAAAATCAAAATGGCAGCTGCAACACATGTCAAAAAACGGGAAAAGCTTTGATTGCACAGTCATTTCCCCCTTTCCCTCAGCTCCCTGGAACATGCCTTTAAGTAGCGGCTTTAAAAAACCCTCTCATGCCTAGCTGTTGAATCAAAGCACCATGGGAGCTTTTCTTCCACTGTAGTTTCTTCCGAGGAATGATCACCTGACTGCAATTCTTAAAAGTGGAAAAAAGTTAACCCGGCAAGCAACTGCTGTTTCCACCTTGAGCACTTGTAAATTTTTACAGAGACTATTTTGCTCCTTCTGTAAGAGGGAAATCAACCCAAAACATGTCCCTGTTACAGGGGATTGGAAACAGGAGGGGCAGGATTTGGCCACCCTTTTAATAAAAATGAGATCCTAACTATACTCTCAGCAATTGATTAGCTATGAATATATGCCATCTTATTTCTTTCTCCTGTAGCTGTTGTAAGTGCCCTCTGGGTTAAAAGGCAAAATATGAATTTAATAATGAAAAATATCATTGTATATTTATACATTACTTATGTAATGGGTGTTGTACAAAATGTTTGTATTATTTTAGTTGAATCCATGGGGTTTCATACTGGAGAAGTGTCAGCTACTTGGCATGACTTCAGGACAAAGTAAATTCAACTAGCAGTTACAGAGGAAGTACAAGGTGCGGGAATCTTTGAGGCAACTGTACACTTTTTTCCATCTACAAGGATTATTATGGTAACATGTTGAATACTTTGATTCCCACCACCACCACCCTCCATGAAGCTGTTATCAACTACCTTCTACCTATATTCCCAAGTAGAAAAGAATAGTCAAACATTCATGTGTTACTTGAAGAGGAATTAGTTTTATAGAGAGGTTATGATAAGCCCATGTTGAACCACAATTCTCAGTCTCCTCTGTGGGAAGCAAGATGGACAATTAGCTCTCTGCTTCTCAGTAGTTTTACTATATATTTCACCTGAAAATGGATTCTCCAGGAAAATGTAAGGAAGTTAAACCTTCTCTCTATACTCCTTTAATGCTTGGCATCCTTTGAGCAAGCACCATTCCATGTGCCAAATTATGTGTGTTTAGTTGATGGTGTGAATAAAGGCAATGCGACTTGGAGCTGCGATCAGCAGATTCATTTAAGCAGTACTCGGACTAATGCTAAACTCCTGCATTTATATGGGGGGAAATGCATTCCTAGAGACTCATTTCACTGAATTAACCACTTAGGCAGATGAAAAGCCATTTGGGCTATCGAACTTTTACATAGGAACATGGGTATAGAAGAGGAGTTTAATTAAAAATAAATAATTCCCCAGCCACTTGTCTGAATGCCGATACATGGGTATGATTTGGGGAGAGTATTATAATGCATAAGTAGAAGAGGAATTCCACTATTTAATTATTTCATTGTGTCACTGATTTTATTTACTTTTTAAAGGCCACCTTCAAGGGCAGATACTCTCCCAAGACAGCTTGCAATAATAAATTCACATACAATTAAGACTGGATTAATAGAACTGAAAAGAATGAATCCATAAAATTTGGAGTTTAAAACATGGCACCATCTAAATCAGATTTTCTAACAGATAAAACTCAAAATAAAGCAATAAAATATGCTCAGGGAAAGTCAGACAGAATAAATGGGTTTTCATAACATTTGATTGATGGGTTTGATGGACCCCAAATAGTCATCCATTCCAAGGATTTGGGGGCATTGCAAAAACAAACAAACAAACAATTAAAGAAACATGGATGAGGGGGTCCTATGACCAATTTTAAAATATGGGTATGCTGAAATAGATCAAAAACTACCTATAGAGAAAGATTAGTCATATTTTATTGAAGTAGGCTATATTAATAGAATCTGACTGTATCTTAATTCCCTTCCCGCTACTTACCCCAGTGATTCAAGGAGGATCCTACCTGAGTCTCCTTTGAATACTACCTTGGGATTTACGGAACATTTCTGCCCTCTTTGCTTACATAACAATTCTTGCATATTTCTGTCAACATTATTTCTCTGACTCTCTTCAGGATGCCTCTGGCTCATTCAGGATGCTGACTTGTGTCACGTCAAGTGTAGAGAAGATCAAAAAAGAGAAAATCCACATTAAAGGAAAATAAATGAATAAAAGCCAAGTGTCACTCACTCATCATGAAATCTCCAGAACCATAAAGCCTACAAACTTGAAATTTGGCTTGTATGTTCTTCTTGCTTCTAGGTGCTTGCTAAAAAAGGATTTTTCAAAATGACCATCAGGTCATTAGTATTTCTTATACAGTAATTAACACACTCTGATGATAAGGCGTTCTACTCCCCCTCCCCACCTGAAAAGAACTCTGTTCCAACTGTCAGTTGCCTCATATTTTGTTACCTCGGTTCAAACTGGCAGCCATTCCACTCTTTCACTGAGGAGTGGTCTGGGGCTCCTTATAGTACTAAATGTTGATATCTCACCAAAAAGTCTACAGCTTGCACCTATAGAATTGCTTCCAGACTCAAGGCCATGGGAGCAATACTCCCTTATGTGTTTCAATCACCGACCACCACTGAGCCAATGGATTGAACAGGAATGAATCAGATTTTTCCTGCATTGCCTGATCACATAGTTTTGTCGCGAAGCACGAGTATCCAGCTAGTAAATAAATAAATAAATGGAAAAAAGTATTGTAAATGAAACTATTTGTTCTACATGTTTATTATGTAAAAACAGATAGAATATCACCTGGTCATTACATTTGAAAAAGGATATAAATATTAATGTTATGAAAAGAGTAATCCAAAGGCTAAAAAGGCTCAAATATCTTCAACTGAGAAAAAGTTAAATTGGGATTCTTTAACATGGGAAAACAGCACTTGACATCTATAAAGAGTTGGAGTGATACAGGGGTTAAATATTGGACTTGGACAGGAAAGACTCATGGAAGCTTAATGAGTGACTTTAAATCAAGAAAAAATACTTGAGGAGAGAGTGGTATGTGTGCCAGTTTCAGCTTGTGAAGAAAATGTGTGATATAAATTAAATCTAACTAACAAAAACAACCAAACAGAAAGTCATTTATGGCAGGAAAAAGCTGGACTAAGTAAAAATTTTCACTTTCTAAAACATGACGACCAGGGGTCAGTCAATGAATTTGATTGGAAAGAGATTTACAACCGAGAAAAGAAAGCACTTCACATAATGCAAAATTAATCTGTGGAATTCAGTACCATAAGATATAGTAAAGGCAAGGAGACCCTGTGGATTTTACTCTGCTAGTCATCACCAACTATAGGGGGTGATGCTCATTTCTGTTTCTAAGGTATAGTGAAAACCACTAATTTAGATAGCTTTGGGACAAGTCTATCAAAGGCTGATAATTGTGAAGATTTAGTATTATCTCTGGAGTGAGGGAAGATTACACATATGTCAATTGTAGAGAAACAGTTGTATGTGGAATTATACTTCCTTCTCCTACTTACAAGCACCCCAGAGGCATTTGGTTAGCTGTATTGGGAAACAAAAGGCTGGAATGCATAGGAGTTAGGTCTGATCCAGCAATGATACTCTCATGAAATTTAAATAAATCAACAATAACATCAACTGGGACACAGAGTTGACGGGCTCAAAAATAGATGTCCTTAAGTATACTAGGGTCTGTGAGTACCATGTTGCCCACCTCTGAAATATGTTGAACATTTTGAATTCTGAACAGACCATATTGTTCCTCCAAAATAAGATGCCTTGCCCAGAATACATTCATTTCTTTTGACATTCAGAACTTTCTTTCCCTATGGAATTGTTAGCTAATATATTAGTTTCCGGTAAACATGGGAATAGCCAATCAAGCTGAATTGGCCTTAGGAAGCAACAATGAAATAATAAAATGTAATTAAATGCAAGTACCAGGAAGGAAGGATTACTCTTACTGAGACCAAGAAATCAATGTACTGGAGCAGGCATGAAAAGGTTGCTGATTGCATACAGGGGCATAGTTCACTATAACTAAAATCAAATTTCCTGATAATCATGGCTAATTCATAATAAAGAATATTACAATGAATCTGAATCCATATATAATTATTGGTGGTCTTTATCAGCATGACTGATTACTTCTGGACCTGGCCTTATTTACAGTTCTGGGAATTTGCAGGCCAACTTGCTATGGACCAAATGTTTCATTTTCTGCCTGTATGTGTTTAGCTATTCTGTCAACGCCTAACACTATCAGCTGAAAAGTTAATTACAGATGGCTTCTGAAAAGAAAATGTATTTTTATTTGAAATGTAAAGATAAATAAATACAGCTGGAGGGAAAATGCCATTAAAACTCCTATGAAGAGTCCCACAATGTTCCACTTAGAGTAAACATTCCTCTTTCTGCCTTTTAAGAACTTGAGACTTCTTCATTCAAGGCAGCCTTTCTTTCATGTGGGACGAGGCAAGCTGGAAAGAGAATTTAGTTAAAACTCTGACTTGAAATTGACTCTTACATGAGATTAGAGGCAATGGAGGCCCAGAAAGCCCTTGCTGTTTTGGTAATGTGGAGTCTCTGACTTACAATTTCCACATCTTTCTCTCTTTCTCTCCCTCTTTCTAATGTAGTCATATAATTGGCACTCTTTAAATGGTGAAGTGTTTTCTCTTAACAGATCTTTAGAAGGTCGACTATGCAGAACCAGTCAAACAGAATGGTTTTTCCATATACAAACTGATTTCTAGGCAGAAACCTGGGGCTACTGTAATTAAAAAACACAATTTTGAAAGTAGTACGTTTCTCCTTTAAGACTCCAAAGAAAAGATTAGATTTCTTGTTTTTTGTTTTTCCTTTTAAAAAATCATGATATTCAGGCAATACTTTAGTTATCAGCTTAGATAGAAAGGCCATTTTATAGCTGTTGAGATACGTTTCAGTAAATGCCTTTAACTACTCCTCTTTCAGATATTGAATGAAAATGTATGCTTAAAGTATGATATAATACAGGGGTCCTCAATCCGCCAGACCGGCAGCAGACTGTGGCGTTCCAGAATCCAGGCCGTGCAAACAAGCAAAGTCCCATCCACAGGATGCAGACATCACATGAAACTATGTGTCCTCCAGTCCACAGAAAAACCTCTCTCCACAGAACCAGTCCCTGGTGTCCAAAAGGTTGGAGGACACTGATATAATACTTAAATCAATGGTGGGTTCTACCAGTTTGGACCATTTTGGGCAAACCAGTAATGGTTTGGCGGCCTGGGTCACTGGAATCGGCAGCAACCCAGGCCTGCTATACCCCCAAACCGGTTCTCTGGGCAGTGCCGTGGGCACAGCCATCTTGCTTTTTGCTTCTGTGCATGTGCAGAGCAATTTTTATTGCACTATGCATGCGCACACAGCACACATCAAGCATGCATGTGGCGCCCATGAGCAAACTGGCAGTAGTAACTGCCGGAACCCACCCCTGATGAATGGAGGAATGAGCTGAAGATTTTCCTTTATTTTATTTATTAAATTTATTTGCCACCCATATCAAAATGATTCTGGGTGGCTTTTTCAACTAAGAAAGGATATTGCCTGCAATCTTGAATGTCCTTGGACCTGGGGGGCTTAGATAACTGTTGACTGGTTTCAAACTTTCCTTTTCAGAGGAGGTTGTTGAAAATACAGGTCAGCTATAGAACAACAGAGGGAAAAAACAGATTATTTGGATCTTTTTTAGTTAAATTTCAGGGCTGTTTATGGGATCTTCCAGCAGTTTTTGCTACCATCAACTGTAATCTCTTACTAGATCATCTGCAAGGTTTTAAAATCACTGTTTTACATATTCTTCAGTGGATTAATTTAGTGAATATTGATAAGAAATCAATTTGACAGCCCCTGATATGGCTCAGTCCTTTCAACCCTGCCCTTTCTATATGGGAGATGTCATTCAAGAATTTAAGATTACTATGCTGATGATAGCCATCTTTACATCACTCCCTCAGGCTATAGGGGTAGGAGATGTTGTCATCTTATCCTGGTATTTGGAGGCTGAAAAAGTCTGCATGCAGACGTCTCTGTAGCTGCTCCAGCCCTCTGGAATGATCTCCCCATGGAGATTCGTACCCTCACCACCCTTCAGGCTTTCCGCAAAGCTGTCAAGACCTGGCTGTTCCGGCAGGCCTGGGGCTGATGAGTTCCCATCCCCACTCGAATTGTTACGACTGTTGAGGAGCTTTTAATCTGTTTTTTTGTATTTTGTTTTTTGTCTCGTTTTGTTTTTTGTATTGCCCCCCCTTTCCTACTGGTTTGTTAGCCGCCCTGAGTCCCTCTGGGAATAGGGCGGCATATAAGTTTAATAAACTATAACTATAACTAACTGCATGCAACAGACTGAAGTTGAATCCTAATAAGATGGCATTGCTGATTGTTCACTATGGTTCGTTATTGATACATACAGCACCAGTGTTATCTTTGGATGGTCATGCACTACTTGGGAAAGGTTTGCAAATTGGAGATCCTTCTGCATTAACAGCCACTGCTTAAGCAGAAGCTGAAAGCTGTTATTAGAGGAACATTTGCTCAGTTGGCTACTGCACCAGCTGAGGTTTCACTGGTGCAGGGGATCTAGCTACAGTGACTCGTGTCTATTTTTTTCTTCTCTTTTTGTCTGTTTTGTTCCTGTAATAATTGTGGATGATTTATTGGGTTGTGATTCTATGATACATATTTAATATTGTGCTCTGAGTTGTATGTGATTACAAACTTAGATTAAACAAATAAATTTTATGGTGAATGTACCAAGGAAGTTTTAATTATTGTTTTGTACTGTGGAAGCCATCAAGAATGGATGGATGGATGAATTGGAGAGTGAGAGAAAGAGAGATGTCATTATCAGCAGCAAAGCACAGGTTTTGTTCCTTAAGTAACAGATAACAAAACTGATGCTCCCAGACTTATTCAGGTGCTATATGACACAGTTCAATGAGTTTGCCAATAGAGGAAGGAGGACACATCGTGAATTACCCTTTCCATCTATCTACTGTTGCTCTTCCCTCTGTATCTGGCATATTAGCTCACCAATGGCAATATACTGTCTTCAATATATTGAAGTCAACCATCCAGGTATGTTAGGGAGTAAAGCAGCAACAGCGTCATGACCTATAACAACCAGCTAATGGTGAGTGATCCAGGCTGGAGAACCAGTAATTGACAAGATAACAAGAGCAGTGACAAGCCATGATCTGCTATCCTATCAACATATTAGCAGCATATAGGGAAGTAAGTTTAAGCTCTGTTCCAGAATGTCTATGGAGCAGTGGTGGGTTCTGGATCCCGTTGCAACTGGTACATTTACCACATGAATGTGCGCAATGCGCCCATGCATCCTTACCTCTTGCGATGCCTCAGCTAGCCTCTGTGATGCTCCAGCTGCTTGGTGAAGTGTTGCACAGGCGCTGTACACTCCGTACGCGTGCATGGAAGTGCTGAAGAACTCAAATACAGGTAAGAAGCTTAGGCGGACGGGTGGACCCTCTGAAGAACTGTACTGGAATGGTGGTACCCAGTGCTCCGGGAAGGCCCTGGTATGCCTCTACCGGGGAGTACTGCCTGCAACCCACCACTGCTATGAAGATTCTTGGTCATCTAGATCATGGTTGTCCCAAAGGTGCTTTTCCAAGAGGCAACTGGGCTTTCTGGTTTTTCTTTGAAGAGGTTTCACTTCCCATCCAAGAAATTTCTTCAGCTCAGAGAAACATTTTCAAAGAAAAATTAGAAAGTTCATTTGCCTCTTGAAAAAGTAGCTTTGGGACTCTCTTCCAGAAGTTGTCCATCCTGGCCTGTAAGGAAGATTAAGAGTTCTGCCTTGGTCTAGAATCAGGAACTAACCTGGACACAGAGACATTTAATGCCATATTGATTGAAAGGAAACTCAGGCTCAAATCATGTTGGTGTGACCTTTTACTAAATCAAATACACTTCATTCCTGCCCATCTGATGAAAACATCAAACATATTTTATTATACTATGCATTTTCGATTATCACTTGCTGTGAGCTGTTAGCCCAAGACATACTTAAATATCCTGGTCACAATGACCAGTTCTTCTTAAAACTTTTAGTCTCACATTGAAATGATTCCATTTCTTTAACTGTAGCCAGATTTTGTCACCTTATATGTAAGATGTTCAGTAGTTCATCTGATTAACCTTTTTATTTAACTGATTCATCAATATTAATTTTATGTATGTAAGGTGTTTCTTGGATTGGACTTTGATTGCAATAATTAAAGCAGAAGGTCTTTGTGTAAAAAGAGATAACAAAACATGTACCAATGTTTCAACACTCTTTAACCATTTCTCTTTGATCAGAGAACATTTTCAGACAGACATTTCAGACATTTATTACGATTTATAGGCCGCCCTTCTCCCTGAGGGGACTCAGGGCGGCTTCCAATCACGGGAAGGGGGTGCAATAATACAAGACAAACAGTGAGTAAACAAGATAGATAATAAAACATCAACTTGCATTCAACAGTCAACACTCGGGCGGGTAATTTAAAAGCTTATCCCCAGGCCTGCTGGGAGAGCCAGGTCTTAAGGGCCGTGCGGAAGGTCTGGATGGTGGTGAGGGTACGAATCTCAACGGGGAGATCGTTCCACAGGGTCGGAGCTGCAACAGAAAAGGCTCTCCTCCGTGTAGTCGCCAGTCGACATTGACTGGCAGATGGAATCCAGAGGAGGCCCAATCTGTGCGATCTAATCGGTCGAAGGGAGGTAATCGGCAGAAGGCGGTCTCTCAAGTACCCAGATCCACTACCATGGAGTGCTTTAAAGGTGGTCATCAATACCCTGAAGCGCACCCGGAGATCGACAGGTAGCCAGTGCAGCTCGCGGAGGATGGGTGTAATGTGGGCGAACCGTGGTGCGCCCACTATCACTCGCGCGGCTGCATTCTGGACTAACTGCAGTCGCCAGATGCACTTCAAGGGCAACCCCATGTAGAGCCCATTGCAGTATTCCAGCCTAGAGATCACAAGGGCTCGAGTGACTGTTGTGAGAGCCTCCCGGTCCAGGTAGGGCCGTAACTGGCGGACCAGGCGAACCTGGGCAAATGCCCCCCTGGTCACAGCCGACAACTGATGGTTAAAAGTCAGCTGTGGATCCAGGAGGACTCCTAGATTACGGACCCTATCTGAGGGGTATAAAATTTGACCCCCCCAGCCTGAGTGTTGGAATGTCAGCCAAATTATTGGGAGGGAAACACAACAGCCACTCGGTCTTGTCCGGGTTGAGTACCAGTTTGTTAGCGCTCATCCAGTTCTTAACGGCCTCAAGGCCCCGGTTCATCACGTCCACCGCTTCATTGAGTTGGCACGGGGCGGACAGATACAGTTGTGTATCGTCCGCATATTGATGGTATTTTATCCCGTGCCTCCGGATGATCTCGCCCAGCGGTTTCATGTAAATGTTAAATAGTAGGGGGGATAAGACCGAACCCTGCGGCACCCCATATGTTAGGGGCCTCAGGGACAATCTCTGCCCCCCGACCAACACCGACTGCGACCTGTCCGAGAGGTAGGAGGAGAACCACTGCAAAACAGTGCCTCCCACCCCCACCTCCCGCAGTCGTCGCAGAAGGATACCATGGTCGATGGTATCGAAAGCCGCTGAGAGGTCAAGGAGAACCAGGATGGACGCATGGCCTCCATCTCTGGCCCTCCAGAGATCATCGGTCAATGCGACCAAAGCGGTTTCAGTGCTGTAACTGGGTCTGAAGCCGGACTGGAAGGGGTCAAGATAGCTAGCTTCCTCCAAGGCCCATTGAAGCTGGAAGGCCACCACCTTCTCGACAACCTTCCCAATAAAGGGGAGGTTGGAGACAGGACGATAGTTGTTTAAAATGGCTGGATCCAAGGATGGTTTCTTCAGGAGGGGTCTCACCACCGCCGTCTTAAGTGCGGCGGGGAAGTACCCCTCCCGAAGGGAGGCGGTCACGACCGCCTGGATCCAGCCATGTGTCACCTCCCTGCTGTTGGCAACCAGCCAGGAGGGACACGGGTCCAGAATACAGGTGGAGGCACTTACAGCTCGAATGGCCTTGTCCACATCCCCAGAGGCAACATCCTGGAACTCAGCCCAGAGATGGTTTACCAAGTAATCCCCCTGTGTCTCGGCTGGATCTACGGCGGTGGAGTCCAAGTCCGAACGAAACCGAGCAACTTTGTCCGCCAAGAACTGGGCATAGTCCTCAGCCCTACCCTGCAAGGGGTCTCCCGCATCCCTCCTATTAAGGAGGGAGCGGGTGATCCTAAACAGGGCGGCTGGGCGTGACTCGGCGGACGCTACCAAGGCGGAGATATGCGTTCTTTTGGCAACTCTTAGTGCCCGGATGTAATCCTTGGTGCAGGTAGTTAAAAGTGCTCGGTTCTCCTCGGACTTATCGGACCTCCACAGGTGCTCTCTATTAAGTTCTTAGCAAAAAGTACATGGGGTAGAAAAAAAAATCTATATATCCAGCTAATCTCATAGCCTCTCATTTTCTTTTTTAAACCCTTTGTTTTTTAATAATTTAAGTTTGGAAATTTTTATATATAGTAAACAAGCTTTTACTGAGTTGTAAGCTAATCAAGAAAGCCAAAAGCATGATTCTGGGATTCAACATGTTTTTTTTAATTCAAATGTCGAAATGTCAAGTGCAAGAAACTGCCTTTGTTAATATGTGAGTCAGGAAGTCAATAAAAATAAATAAAAATTGGATGGTAAATAGAATAACAAATATCAGTGATAGAGATAGGTTAATATCAAACAACTGTGAGAGATTTGACAGAGATCGGACATGATTGATAAGTGATTCTGGAGGGTCAGTAAATTAAAGCTGTATTTATAAAATGACCTGAATATTAGTGCTTGAAGGAAGCAGAAGTCCCAAATGAAAGGAGGAGGAAATCTCCCAGCTGCAGGCAACTACTGTGAGAAGACTTGAAATCCTGATGGCTGAAAAATAAAAAAGTGACTTGAACTTGAGATGTTAAATGAGCGGTGTTAAACTCGCATCATCATGGCATCGTCATGTGATGCACTACAACTTTTTTCCCCTCTGCTAAACCAGGTGTGGATGTGGTCAGTGTGTGATGCATCTGGCCCATAGGCTGTGAGTTTGACAGCCCTTTTTTAAATCAAACAACAGAACCCCATACCAGAAGGTTTCAGGTGAAGATCTGATTAGCAGGAATTTCAAAAGTATGTTTTGAAGCATCTTAGAAAGTCTATAGGTTGTGAGATATTCACAGGTGTGAAGAGTAAGAAAACTTGGCCTATTAGGGGATTCTAAACACTCAGGCTTAAAGATTAGAAAAAGAAATATAAATTTAATTCTCAGAACAGATCCACCCATATAATGGCAATATTATCATTATACTTTACCTGGTTTGTGATTCAAGACCTGATTTTGAGAGATTTTGTAAATTGTTCAGAAATTCAACCCTCTTTGTTCCCAAAATATTCTTCTTGTGTCTTCCATACATTCAGAACAGTCATTTTTTTATTTGCTCATCTTGACAGTGACAATTTTCCTGTGACTCAATCTTATAATAAAAGCACTCTATAAGTATTATTTCAGTGAAATAACTGATCATACATGGTCTTCCATAGTTTTCATTGAACAATTTTAATTAAATATAAAGCATAATTAATATGCCTCAAAATTTAGCTAGCTCAATCTGACAAATTCTCTTTACTATTTTTAATACTAGTTTACCATTTCTGGTAGAAGAAATGGTAAAAGAAATGGTAGAAGATTCTTCTTTGCTGGGCTCATTAATAAAGCCACTGAACCGAGAATTGAAGTTGATGTTGTTGTTTTTCCATGTACCATGGAGAATGATCTTAATGATGTGCAGACGGTATACATCTATCTAGTTCTGAAGGAGAGAAAAGGAAAGTTCTGGAAAATAAGACTGTCTTTTTCTAGAAGTGCAACCCTTAGTCTTGAATCTTCAAGTTTTAGATCTTATTTAGTAAATCATAGAAGAGGTGGCAGGACTGTTGTCTTAAAAATAGCATAGAGGGAGTCTAGCAGCCTATCTTAACTTACAGGATTAATATAGATACCTAGATGTCTATGGAGGTTCTCATTCATCCAGGTCATGTTTGTCCCAGAGGTGCATTTTTCAAGAAGCAATGGACTTTTTTGTTTTTTTAAAGACATTTCG
The DNA here is from genome assembly GCF_051295495.1 of Thamnophis sirtalis. Classification (NCBI taxonomy): domain Eukaryota; kingdom Metazoa; phylum Chordata; class Lepidosauria; order Squamata; family Natricidae; genus Thamnophis; species Thamnophis sirtalis. The sequence goes on from NW_028261381.1 coordinate 140,563,212, forward strand.
CTTCTCATCCAAAAAGCTTCTTCATCTAAGCTTCTTGGATGAGAAGCAAAATATCTTCAAAGAAAAACAAGAAAGTCCAGTTGCCTCTTGAAAAAAGCACCTTTGGGAGGGACAAAGTTATTACACAGAGGCAATGGAATGAAAATAAAGTTGTGCCATCTGGAGAGGGGTGCTTGTATCAAGTTTTGTGATTGTATATAAGGCAGTGGTGGGATTCAGCCAGATCGCACCTATTCGGGAGAATCGGTTGTTAACTTTCTAAGCAGTTCAGAGACCCGGTTGTTGGAAGAAATTCATTTTGTTTTTTTTTCCATTTTACAGGGCTAATCCTATAAGGAAGGCAGGAAGGAAACATTCTGGTGTTGTTTCTAGCCTAATCTTTATTGCCCTGCTTACAGAAATTGCCTCTCCGGTTAACCCTTATTACATTGTAACAACTAAGACGAAGTGCCCATTGACCTGAGTGGCGTTGAGTTTGCCACGCCCACACCAAGATCATGACCACTGAGCCATGCCTACCCAGCTGGTCATTAGGGCAGAGAACCGGTTGTTAAATTATTTGAATCCCACCACTGATATAGGGATTAATAACTCTTGTACCATGTGTTGATAGATCAGCAGGATGCAACCTGTTTATGGACAAAACCAAATTGTGGAAAATACAAGGAAGGGAATTTTATTCACTGTTAACCATTTTTTATTTATTTATGGAATTTATATTGCTGCCTATTTGCACATGGTGACTCAAGGTACAGAATATAAAACCTCACATAAAAACAAAAGCACTAATAAAAGAAGTGTCATATAATAAATTAATATAATAAAATCACCACCACACCACCCCAGCAACAGCACCTCGCACGAGCCATTTAATGGGCTGCATCCTGCTCTGGGTTCCCACTGGCAGAACCAGGTCTTCAGTGCGTGAGATGACCAATGATATGTGAAGGGATAAAAATGTATCACAGAGAAACTGAAATTTCACATCCCCATATCTAAATATTTACCAATTCTGCATGATTGTCTAAATGTACCTTGCAAAATACTAGATGTTGAAAGCCTGATGAATTTCCTACAAGGACCTTAATTTTGAGAGTTTGATTTCATCCTGTCATAAGTTGTACTACCCAGTAGTTAAAAAACTCTAATGAACTATGCAAAATTATGACTTTGGGGTTGCTGATATAAAGTAATTTACTCGCTGCCATTCTGAGAGCCTGTGAACTTTGTCCATAGTAGGAGTCAGACTAGGAACAAATGCTTTGTTCTTTCAGAGTTGGAAGGAACAATCTCTTTTCTTTGTACTTGAATCCTATGTATCAGCCAATGCCCGAAACATTTAAAACAATATGCTACATTCATACTAGAATTCGCACCTTGACAGAAACTTTGTACCACAAGTGTAATGGCTGAAAAATCTATCCAGCCTATGGATTTACACGGTTCTCTCTAATTTTTTTTTTCTTTTTGATATTTTTCCTGCTGAAGAGTTCTGGAGAATTTGGAAGCCTGCACACTCTTTTGTGCCAATCACATCAGTCAGTCATTTTATTTCGATCATTGACCAGCAAATCTTTTGTGCCATTTTAGTTGTATATTTTGGTTGGTATGATTTTTTTTCTCCCACGTGCCATAGCTATGAATACTGTTTATATCCTCCCTTCCATTTTTTCACTGGACTCCTAAAAAGAACATTTTATACTAATGATAGCAGCAATAGCAGCAGACACTACAAATGATCAAGAGTCCCAAATATGGAAAAAGGTGCTATTCATGCAAAAGGGGAGAAAAAAGAGTTACAGAAGTCAGACTGGTTATTTTCACTCATTTATTTAGATCAGGATGGAGTTTCTTACAAGAGAAAGAGAATAGAAGAGGAGAAGGGGTGTTTCTTTTGTCATCTTTTTTTATAAAAGAAGGGGGAAAGAAAGAAAAGTGTTTGCCTTCACGGCTTTGGAGTGCTCGCTAATTCCATCTGTCCACAACAGAGCCATCAGAACTGCGAGAAAAAGCATTTCCATATGTGCAAATTACCACGCAGGCTCTTAATCTGTGCTGTGCTTCTCTGAAGTAGATGGCGAGGACGGCTGCCAAACCCCACTAATGGCATTCAAATAAAGGACTTTATTGGTTTTAACTGCCACTATTTTTTTCCCAAATAGATTTAGAACAGATCCCCTCCCCCTTCTTTTCATCTATTTTTTTAATAGCATCAATTTGCATTTCTACCAGTCATCAAATGGAAAATGGCGATTGATGTCAATTGCCCATACCCTGATGCAGAAGTCTTGGAGGAAGGAAGGGGGTTTGCCTAGGAAAGTCAAACAGCTGCTGGGAGGGATTCAACCTCCTTACTGTCCCTTCCACAGATGCATCATGTCTGGGCCAAGAATCAACTATTTATTTTTCTATTGAACATCATTGTTTGGAAATCTGTAGGCTAATTTTATTTTCCTTTTATTTTTATTTTTAATGCCCCAATTGTTCCCTCCTGATATCTTCAGTATATTTTCTCTGTGCTACATGTTCATGATTTTGCAACCTTCCACCACCAACTTTGGAATTTCTCCAAAACCTTGGAAAGGATACAGGAATTCCCATACACACTCCGAGAAATAGAATAGAATAGAATAGAATAGAATTATTTATTGGCCAAGTGTGATTGGGCACACAAGGAATTTGTCTTTGGTGCATATGCTCTCAGTGTACATGAAAGAAAATATACATTAATCAAGAATCATAAGGTAGAACACTTAATGATAGTCATAGGGTACAAATAAGCAATCAAATATAGAAAACAATATGTCATAAAGATACAAGTTACAGTCATACGGTCATAAGTAGGAGGAGATGGGTGATAGGAACAATGAGAAGATTAATAATAGTAATGCAGACTTAGTAAATAGTTGATGGAATTATTTGTTTAGCAGAGTGATGGCATTCAGGGGAAAAACTGTTCTTATGTCTAGTTGTCTTGGTGTGCAGTGCTCTATAGCGTCGTTTTGAGAGTAGGAGTTGAAACAATTTAGGTCCCGGATGCGAGGGGTCTGTAAATATTTTCAGGGCCCTCTTTTTCAGTCATGCAGTATACAGGGCCTCAATGGAAGGCAGGTTGGAAGTAATTATTTTTTCTGCAGTTCTGACTATCCTCTGAAGTCTCTGTCTGTCTTGTTGGGTTGCATAACCAAACCAGACAGTTATAGAGGTGCAGATGACAGGTGACAGACTCAATGATAAAGGTGTAGAAATGTGACTGATTCATTTCCAAGTCTTTCCTGTGAGCAAGTTCTCCTGGACTATCTGACCTTCACATGCTACTGAGATTAAAACTGGTGCTATAGTGATAAAGAATAGGAATTGTAAATTGAATTATGGCGGATTGGAATGTGGGTTTCTGACATACAGGTAGTCCTCAACATATGACCACAATTGAGCTCAAAATTTCTGCTGCTAAGTGAGACATTTGTTAAGTGAATTTTGCCTCATTTTATGACCTTTCTTGCCACTGTTGTTAAATGAATCACTGTAGCTGTTAAGTTAATAATACGTTTATTAAGTGAATCTGGCTTCCCCATTGACTCGGCTTGTCAGAAAGTCACAGAAGGTGATCACATGACCCCAGGACACTGCAAACATCATTAATATGAGCCAGTTGCCAAGTGTCTGAATTTTGATCATGTGACCAAGGGGGTGTTGCAATGGTCGTAAGTGTGAAAAACAGTCATAAGTTACTTTTTTCAGTGCCATTGTAACTTTGAACAGTCACTACATAAGCATTATAAGTCAAGAACTACCTGTATTCTCTGATCCTTTAAAATCATCTGGAATCAAACATAAAGTCATTCTGAGTGTGAACTTAATTATAACCAGATCTGCACACCTTCTTCCAAATCAAAAAGTCATCGCTACCATATACTGCTTTTTTCATGCTTTAATACACTGTGTGGGAAGAATATTATTTTTACCAGCCAGTTAAATGTTTATTCTGTTGTATTGATATATTGGTTCCTTATCCATTTAGGAACAATTGGCATTTGTTCATCTTCCTTTTTATGACTCTGTAATCCAGAGGTGTCAAACTCACGTCATCATGGCAGCATCACATGATGTATCAGGACTTTTCCCCTTTTTGCTAAACCGTGCATGGGCATGGCCAGCGCATGACGCATCCAGCCCGTGTTTGACAGCCCTGCTGTAATCCCTTAATTCTGGGTAGAGTAAGGGCGATTGGACGAATCTGAGAATTTACTGGCCATATAGTAATCCAAACAGGCATTTCTAAATTGATAGTCTATCTAGAAAACAAACAGGCACAGCCTATGCATCCCCTCTTCTCGTTCTAAAGCTATTTGAAATGCAGTATTGTAACAAAGCAGGAATCCTCCTGTCCAGGAGAGGGAACATGTTTCAGGCATTAGCTTCTTCCCTCTCTCCTTTCCCTTTCAAGTATGGATATCTCTCATGCCCATAGCTTGGTTGTACCCAGTCCTGGCTGCTACATGTATTCTCTGTTGTACTGGAGTCAATGAATGCCAAAATGTTTTAGTTGCTTTTATTGTAATGTGAGCTTCCCTTGGCATTAATTTTTCAAAGTTGCATGCTTTTTTCAGTCTCCTGCCACAATAAACCAGTTCATTTCTAATATGCCACATTGCTCTCTGAGAGAGTTTTGTGGTTTGTTGTGGCATTTCAAGGTTTATGCTTAGATTGGTCTATAATACAAATGTCAAGCTTATGTTGGCTAATATGCACACTCTGTTTCTTTATTGTACTCCATCTTCCATTAACAGTACAATCCTATACACGTCTGTTCTAAAGTCTGCACCATTGAGGCCTATGAGATGCAAGCACAAAAATGTCCCCACATGGTACAGCTAGTCAATAAAGGTTTCAATATATTTCTCTATTCTGGCTTGTAACAAGTAACAATGCTTTTTTGGACTTGTCATGACAATGTTATTTATGGCTTCTGTTCAATGTTGATTAACTACAAACTTCTACATGGAATTCTTTTGTAAAATAGTCTTCGTATGGTACTTGACTTAGGAAGGTGCTACATTTAACATTATTTTAACTGGCTTTTCACCATAATGGACACTAAAATGACTTATGAAGAAAGTAAAACAAGATTTTAAAAATCCAAATAAATTTTAAAATAAACGCTCTTAGTGCATATGAAGCTAAAATGCAGATTGATTTGGAGTTCCTTTTTTTTAAAAGAGTATTGCAAAAGCCTATGCAAATAAAACTAATTTAATTTACTACTGGAATTAAAATGAAGACAATGACAGTTGCATTTTCCTGGGAAGAGTAGCCCATATACTTTCTTTACATTGGTTTTTTTTTCAATGCTAAAATCCTAGGATCTTCAGAGCTGCATCAATCAGCAGCTGTTTCCCAACATTTTGACACAGGATGCAGACAAAAACCTGGCAGTAACCCCAAAATGTGTTAAGTTAGTTAGGCTTCTAAAGTAATTGGGATGAAAAAATAAGAATATTGTGAGTTAGCCAAACTGCAGTTCCAATCGTTTCTCCTCCCACAATCTACAAGAAACTATCTGAATTATGAAGGGTTGCATACCAGCGCCATAAAGTATTGCATCCGAGAGAAAATAAACATGCCTAAAATCCCAGTCCTGATCACCTCATGATCAGTCCTTCTCTGTTGCCAGACAAAATCTAAATCTGAAATATTTTCTTAGCCCCATTTTCCCAGCATAATGTTATTGGCCAGGTTATATGAGAATACAGTTGAATCACAGTTTCCATCATCTGCAACCACCGTAGTTTTGGTCACGCTGGTCAGGGATGATAGCAACTGTTCGCCAACAGTTTTAGAAAGCGCTATCTCTATAGTTTGACAGGAGACTAATATTTTACATTCCTATTGCTTTTCATATTGCAAGAGGGCTGTGGAGTTTAAACCTTCTTTCTGAACTCCCAAGGTTGAATCCCTGACAAACAGCAAAAAGCATAATAAGGAATCTACATGTAATCTTTCATAGTAATATATTATCATATGTGAACCTTATCCTTCATACAATACATTTTTTACTGTATTTGCCTCATTCTTTTTTTGATGGCAAAGTGTCAAGGTGTGCATACAACTGATGCTTGGAGACATTCCTCATTGTTAGGAATCCAGGGTTACAGTTCTTGACTGGAGTGGCTAAAAATAAAAACCATACTTTCTGGCATCGAGCAGTTCCATGTATTAACCTTTTTGTCCGCCAAGACAATCACAGCAAACAACATCGGGGGGGGGGGGGAATGCATCTAAAGCGTCATACTACATTGTATTGATGCTTTGTGCAAAACAAGCATACGCTGAAAGATATGAAACCATATTTAACCAATCAACTTGTTACTGAAGGAGGCTCCTGATGGCTGCGGTAGAGACAGAGACAATAAAAATAACAATCAAGCTTGTAAATGGGGAACATTAGTTTTATGGGCCAGGAGGTGGGAAAGAGCCAAGCTACTAGGGAACAAATAGGTCTCCTGAGGGGGGGAAAACAACAACACCCAGGATAACCCATGCTGAGAACACATCTAACTTAATGAAAGGACTTCTAATTACGAAATTGCATCTTGTTGTTGCTTTTTAAGCTAGAGAGAGGAAGCTAGCTGGAATGGACATTACTATTTAAATGAAATTAGTATCGCTATATTGAGGAGGGGGAGCCAAGTTTTCTTAAGAAGTAATATTAGCTGGGTCAATTAAGAATATGATCAAATCAGAAAAGATGTATTTATTATATATTTGATTTATTACTCTAGACCAAAGGAGAGTCCTCAACAATGCCCAAAATGATGTTTAAAATACTTACAATTTTGTTGTTAAGATGGTATCATTTGACATTTAACAAGGCTATGCATGTGAATATCCTGCAGAAAATCTATAACTCCAGACTTTAAGAAGTCTGATTGTATATGTAACTTTCATCTTGCCTCATAATCCCAGTTAGTATCACCACAGTAAAGGCTTGTGATATCACCAGGCTGGCTTTCCAGCTGCAAAGAATATGGAACGAAGGACAGCCTTAGATAATTGAATGCTCTATCTAGAATAGCCTAAACTAGGAAGGCTAAATCATTCAGTCCAATAAAACTTTTATTATAAGATTATGGTAACAGCATCTTGCTGTTTGATGCCGTTGAATGTGTTCTACGCTCTCCGTCCCTTTATTTTTGTGAGAACTAGGGAAGATCTTATCTGAAATGTTTTCTCAGGTTACAGTTCTGACTTACACTGAAGTTTTGTTTATTTGATTGTTGCTTGGTAGCAGCTCTTCCTCCTGTTCCTCAAGGTTCTTCCTTCTTCCCAATATATGGAGCACTGTTCTCCCAGGCTGCTATATTTGACTCTTTTTAGACATGTTACATCTGAAAAGTTCATAGTTGGCTTTGGCGTATCTTCCATTTTGCCAGTTAATTTAAAGTGAAGAACAGGGAACCTTGGGCAGTTGGAATAATAAAACTCATTTTTCAAACCATTAATAGTTTATCATTATAGACTATGCTCACTGCTGAAAACTTGGCTAGGAACTTAAAATTACGATCTTTCTGATGTGTCTGTATGTTTGAAATATTGGTAGCATGTCATGAGCATTATGGCAGCTATAGACGAGTGGTGGTGGCAACAGTATGGCAAGGACGGGCACAACAGAAAGCAGAGAGTCAGCCTGTAGGATGCCAATATGTATGACTACATGGATGCTCATAAACACTAATAATAATACAGGGTCAATTTACATCACAGATAATATAGGTAAAATGAGGCTGTGGCAGTATCCAGATGTTGCAGGCTGATGTGTAGCAGCCTGAAATTGTTTATTATACTTTATTACATCAATCAATCAGAATAGAACTGGAAGGGACCTTGAAGGTCTTCTTGTCCAAACCCTTGCTCAAGTCCTATACCCATGCCCTATACCATTTCAGACAGGTGTCTGTCTAGTCTTTTCCTAAAAACTTCCAGTGATAAAGCACCTACAACTTCTGAAGGCAACCTGTTCCACTAGTTAAATTGTCCTCACTGTTAGGAAGTTTCCCCTTAATCCCAGGTTGCTTCTCTCCATGATTAGTTTCCATCCATTGTTTCTTGTCTTGCCTTTTAGTGCTTTGGAAATAAGTTGACCCCCTATTCTTTGAGGCACCTTGACTAACCCATTTTATAACCATCACAACTTACAACCATAAAAGCAGACTCCATTATGCTATAAACCTGTACAGGGGTTGTGTTGGCATGCCATGAGGTCCCCATAACTACCTGCACCTTGAGAAGAGTGTTTTGATCCCAGAATGGTGTAATTGGCTAGAGAGGGAACCAATTTACACTGGGAACCAACCAATCTTGCCAGTAATATTATGATGTTGACATTCTAGACCACAGATGTCACGTGACATATTGGAACTCCCCCCCCCCCCATTCTCTAAACTGGATGGCCAGTTTGGATGGCATGGCTTTGAGTTTGACAGCCAAGTTCTACACTATATTGCATATTATTTTCAAATTAATCTAATTTGTTGGAGACTATATATTATTGATGAGAATATCCGATGCCAGTGATAAACAAAGTAAATAAATAAATAAAATTCACTAGTAGACAGAATCACCACTTTCTCTCTGCCATCTTCTTTCCTTCCTCCTCCTCCTCTTCCTTGACAAGGGACAGACTGACAGATTATTCTTGTCATCTCTTATGGAGACTTTAAGTTAAATAAAGAGGAACAGCTTCAGAGGAACTGGCAGTGATCCAGGCCTACCACACCCCTGAACAGGTTCTCCTACAATGACGCCATCTTGATTTTTGGTTCTGAGCATGCACAGAACAATTTTCATTGCAGAAATGTAATTTTCCCCTTTTTTTAACATTTTGCACATGCACGGACCTTTTAAGGTGCAAATGCACATGCGCACAGAGTAAATTTTTTTGCATGCCGAACCGGCAGTAATGCTGGCAGCAACCCATCCCCGTACAGGTTGCATACTCTTAGTTTAAATTCCACCAATACTAATCAGACAATATCCATAAAACAACATGAATGAGCCACAGGTCTGGTTAATTCTTTATCCCAGTTCTGAAAGCAATTTTAGATTGTCTGGTAGATTTAGAGAGAAGCAGAGCTAAGGGAAAAACTGATAGAGTGAAATAGAGAATTCCTCTCATTCCTCAATTTGTGGCATATTTACAAAAGAGGTCAACCATTTGTTGCTAGAGTCAGTATAGCAGTTCCTACTAGCACAGAGCTCCATGTGTATAATGGAACTTCATGTTGTTTATGAGTTTTGCCCTATGGCTAAATCTTTTAGATTATTGTATTTTCAGATAGATGCTCTGATTTACATGTTAATATTATTACAGTCTCGGGGAAAAAGAAGCATAATTGAGAGGCCTCTGACTGTTCATGTTTGAATTCTAAAAGACAAAACTGTTGAAAGCCAGGCAATCTTAACTATGCTACTTTAGGCTCAAATGTAATAGTAAAGTAGTAGTAGTAGTAGTAGTAATAGTAGTAGTAGTAGTAGTAGTAGTAGTAGTAGTAGTAGTAGTAGTAGAAGAAGAAGAAGAAGAAGAAGAAGAAGAAGAAGAAGAAGAAGAAAAAATAACAATACTCATAAACACATGTGATCAAATTAATCTAATTTTTCCATTAAACAAAAGAGGCAAATTAAAAGAATCAGCTTATTCCTTCTCACTTCTGTAGTGACAAGATTAAAAATTAAATTTATACATATTTCATTTCTACATAATAAACCCTTTTCCAAAAAAGGAGAAAATACCACAGTTCATCTAATTAAATCAAAGAAAATTGCCTGCAGTGTTGTTACAGTATTACAATTAGATGTCTGCCAAAACCAGCTGCTTGAATTCTTAAACACCACTTCAGTCTAAAGGACAAGATGTGGTTTTCATCATTTTGGGCTTTGCATGATATCATGAAATACCATTTTGAGACATCAGTTGAGGTAAATCTTTCCAGAGTTATTTATGTTATTGATACTGAGAAAAATAAATAATAAAAATTAATAGAAGTGTCCCCTGCCAGTTTAGTACATTGTATGCATTGCAAATATACATATAAAGACACAAACAATGAAGTGGATAATGTTTTTCAGTGGGAATGCTACATTGCTATGTCAAGTGAGAGGCAACCACTTTTGATTTAATTGCATCACTTTAGAGAATACTGCTAGGCTGGGACTAGTAGGCAGGGTTAGAAAAAAGTATCTTGTCTATTAAATGAAGGCATCTGCCTGTATCTATTCTTAGCTAATGAGACACTCATAGAGTGGATGCTTACGGGGAACAAGACTGCACAAAGCATTCCAAAGTAATGCAGGTTACTACCAATGAAGCTCCTGTTTTGAAGTGATTAAAGAAATTGGTCCTTCACAAGGCCCACAAAATTACTTTAAAAGTTGTCTCGGTTTGTGTGCAAGTGTTTAGGTACACCTTTTCTGGGACTTTGTTTATGCTATGTATGTATGTATGTATGTATGTATGTATGTATGTATGTATGTATGTATGTATGTATGTATATATATATATATATATATATATATATATATATATATATATATAGCATATATAGCATATATATATATATATATATATATATATATATATATATATATATATATATATATATATATATATATATATATATATATATATATATATATATATATATATATATATATATATATATATATATATATATATATATATATATAGCATATATATATATATAGCATATATATATATACTTAAAGTCACAACCCCTGGTATGCCCAAGTATGGGAGGAAGGTCACATTTCCACTCTCTGTCATTAGGCTCTTCACAAGAGACCATCCAGACAGAAACCCAATATTTTTTACTGTTGCCTTTTTTGTTACATTTGTTATATTTATGCTGATAAATAACGAGCCTAATGACAGAGAGTGGAAGTGTGACCTTCCTCCCATACTTGGGCATACCAGGGGTTGTGACTTTAAGTATATACCTCCCACCCTGGCTGGCTGATAAAGGAGTCGTTCTCTGTAGCTCAAATGGTTAACTCCCTGCCTGGGAGGCAATGGAGCACAGGTTCGATTCCCCCCCCAAAAAAAAACTTGGGTATGGCTAGCTGATGAGAGCTAAATAGCTTGAAATAGATCTATACTAGTCTCCCTTTATTTATTTATCAGCATAAATATAACATATATATATATATATATATATATATATATATATATATATATATATATATATATGTGTGTGTGTGTGTGTGTGTGTGTGTGTGTGTGTGTGTGTGTGTGTGTGTGTGTGTGTGTGTGTGTGTGTGTTTTCTGAGGTTTTCGCGGGTGTTAGTATGTAGGTCTCTAGTTGTTCGGGTTTTCTCCCGCGTAGAATTGGAGATGTCTTGGCGATGTTTCGACGAAGTCACATTCGTCATCTTCAGGCTGCTGCTGACTACTTCAGGTTTGGTGTTTCCAGGAGTAGTGTATATATAGTGTATATATATATATATATACACACACACTACTCCTGGAAACACCAAACCTGAAGTAGTCAGCAGCAGCCTGAAGATGACGAATGTGACTTCGTCGAAATGTCGCCAAGACATCTCCAATTCTATGCGGGAGAAAACCCGAACAACTAGAGACCTACATATATATATATATAGGTATATATACATACATACATTTTCTTCTGTACATACATACATACATACATACATTTTCTTCTGTTAAGTCATGTCTGATTCTCAGAGAGTGCCTGGACAAATTCCTGAAGGTTGTAATGACAAGTTTTTTCAGAAGTGCTTTGCCAATGTCTCTTTTCTAGGGCCGAGTGAAACTGGCTGGCTCAAAGTCACCCAGCTAGCTTTGCGTCTAAGGTGGGACTAGAATTCACAGTCTCCCTGTTTTTAGTCTGGTGCTTTAACCATGACACCAAACTTGTAAAGCACTCCCTTCACTTGTTTTTGCACAGTATTCTCAAGCAGGTTGTTGCAAGGCAACTTAGATTTATCTTGATGAAAAGATCTGGACTGTAGAAGTGATATGGTTCTCTTCTTTGAAGCAAAGACTTTGCCGTGCATTGCCTTGAAGCTCCACTTTGTCTCCTCTTTGCTTCCTGACAAACCAAAAAAGACTTTTGCATAGGCCAGGGGTCAGCAACCTTAAACACTCAAAAAGCCACAAACGTCCTAACCAGAAGACCCCTGTTCAATTCCGGAGCCGACCACCATAGAGTCTCCTCCTACCGCGGCATCCTTTTGCCTCTACCTGTCTTAACCAAAAGGCCTATCCATTGTGGAGCTGACCGGAAAACCTGCCCCTTGCCATAGAATCTCCTCCTGGTGTGTCCTGCTTCCCCCTCTAACTGGAAGCTCCTCTCAAAATCGTGGTTCCAACTGATGACAGGGAGCTGCAGCAGAGGGATGAAAGAGCCACATGCAGCTCCAGAGCCACAGGTTGCTGACCCCTGGCAAAGGCATAGGGTTCTTGTGTGGGAGTATCTTCTGGCTTTCGGGGAGGTAGAAAAGGATGTCCTCCAACACCATTTGGCTAAGCCTGGCAAATATTGCTGGAAAAACTGGACCATGGAAGGGCTAAGAAGCAGAGCGATGTCTAATTGGTTTCCTTCTGAAAAATGAAGGGGTTCAATCACTTTGCAAAGCAGCTTCAAGAAAGTGTTTCCTTTGAATCTTTGTTAAAGTGGAGCAACTCTTCAAAGATTTATCCGGATCTATTATCAGATTCAAATAAAAGTTGCTTTGTAGAAATGCAGTATTTCTTTCAGTCCTTTAACTAAGGCAACCTAACCCCACATCTATAAAATAAAAATTTACTGAAGATGATCAATAGCATAAAATCCTTGATGAACGCCTGATCATCAATATGGTTTAAGAGGTGAAGAATAATGCTGTTGCCATTTCTCAAATGTTTTCTGCTTTTCTATCCTGCTTTTACTCTCAGGATAGTTGAGAAATTTTTTAAAAAATGTTTCTTGTTGTTTCTGAACTATTGCTGGAATAGCCAAAGAATGCTGTGGATAGGATTGTGTGGCTTTTGTTATTATTGTTACACATTTCTCATTTCACATTTCAATGTCTCCCTTGCTGCCTAGTCTGAAAAAGCGCAAAAGAATTTTCTAATTATGATTGGACATAAAACTCTACAGTAAAATAGTATTTATGTATGTCTCTGTATGTATGTATGCCCTTTAGCCATCCTGCAATAGGTAAACACGGAACATATAGGATAATAAGTTGTCATTCACGGCAATAAATATTGACTATACAGGAACTTAACTCACATTGAATAATTGAAGAAGCTTCACAGACTCAGCAAGATTTCACAAATTGCTTTATTGCAGACAAGAAAGAAGTTATCTGTTTGCAGAAGACTAGCCTAGTGCAGAACCTCTGGGTATGGATGGGAGGAAGGGGGGAGAGAGAAAGAGTTTAAATCTGAAACCTTTTTTTTTCTTTTGCTTTTCAATTTACATCAATTAACTTTTGATTCCTTTTATTCCAGCCTTGAAAGTTGAAGACAGTTGAGCTAGGTTTCTGTATTGGCTCTATTTGACCTGATAGTTGATTGAGTGGAGATAGAATTTATTCTTTTGATGAAGTCAGAAAAGTCTCCCCATTTTCCAGGCTGTTGTAATTAACTTTCTTCTGTCATCAGGCTGGAAGAGTGGGAAGAAAAAAAATTACTTCTACTTATTCATCAGGAGTTCCCATCATCCCAGAACTCCTCTTGTCAACTTTGGTCAGGGCTACATCTATTTTCTCATTAGATGTACAAATGTCTCCCTTCTTTCTCCAAATCAGTTACTTTGTCCCTCAGAGCTAAAACTCTAAGAATCATCTGGTTTCTCTATGACTGTTCTCCATCTAGTAGCCCTTCCCAGGAATAAGATATTCTAGCACACACTGAGAATCTGGAGTTTACTTTATCTGAATCTCTTTATCTCCATCAATAAAAGAACAAGGTGGGGCAGAGATACAGAAAGGTGATGGAAATCCAGCTGTTGCAAAAGAAAGGCTATAGGACTGATATGTCCAGGTATAGGAAATGATTCAATAAAGTTGATATCCAAATTTCTAGACAGTTGTGTGAAAGGAATAACTCTCATAGAAAGCCAGATACATTCTCCAATTGCAATGAGGGTGGTTGTATGTTTTTGGCATGATTCTGTTGATCTTTGACGAGGTGTTGAGTAGCTCACAATTCCTGGAGAAAATAAGAAGCCTCCAATAGAGGTGAGAGAAAGGGAAGCATTTGACAATATCCATGGGTGGTAACCATAGTTGGTCCAAAATAGTGACATCTGATGAACTGAGTTCTTATAGGCAAATTTAGCAATAAGGACACAATCAGAGCAATTGTCTTCTGGTAGTTTACACAGCAATGAAGATAATCAAGTGGCATTTATTCTCCCCATTTATCCATCTAGCTGCAAGCGATGGGCAGAGGACACATAGAGCTTAATGTCCAATATTTGAAAAATAGATTTCCAAAAATGTGATATGAATTATGCGCCTCTGTCAGAAAGGAGGTGATTGGGCAAGTTGTGGCTTTGGAAAACTTGTCAGCAAATGGCATAGAATGGCAACAAGTGTGGCAAGAAGATATAAAAGCCTTGCTGTTTGCCGTAATATGAGGTCATCAAAAATCAGAAGCCTTTTAAATACTGCAAAATGGCCAGCTGGCCAGCTGCCTTGGCTAAGCTGCATGTTTTCTTCCCTCAAGGAAGGAGTTAAAATGAGACACTGGCACTCTCTGAGTCTATAAGAAGCTTGTAAGGATTCCACATTTTTGTGTTACTTTGAAAGGGATATTTTGTCCCTTCAAGGAGATGGGGCCAATGCTTCCTCGATGGCCAAAATCTCCTTGCTGTCATAATTTCTTTCAGCTGGTTCATTTGGATAGCCACCTGATTTTGATTCTGGAACATGATGCTGTCTTCTTGATGACAGGGGATGGTATCCATCTTTTTAATCCTTGAGCAATATGTGATGGCTTTCTTCCCATTGCTATGGGAATAAATGAGTACAATCAAGCTTTCGGGCTCACTGACAAGATCTCGGCAACATTTCCCTGATACTAAGTTTGGCACAGAGTGATTAGACTGTAGCTGTAAGCTCATACTCAGCTTATGGCCTGGCCTGGCCAATAAGAATCTTTATTACATGCTAGGAAGAGGCCATTAAAACAGATGGTTGCCTACTGTCAGCATGGGGATATAATTCCCTTTTTATACCCACAATAGTTTAATTCTGGTGTTTCTTTCTCTCACCAATCCCATTGTTTAATAGACTTTTTGCCTATGTTTCTTTGCCTTGAAAGTGGGTGACTGCTGGTTGATGGCATAACTGACATCTGTACTCTGAGAAGTTCCCGTTCTCAACTTACCTCCCACAATAATAAAGATGGCAGTTGTGACTACATTGCTTTAATGCTGCTGCTCAGTTCCTCTGCTGTTTCCCACCATTCATTCCTACCACCCGGAGTAGTTACAAGGAAGCTACTGAAGAACAAAAAATGTACCATGTTTTTCTCAGGCATAAAGTCATAACATTGTCTTGTTGGTTCATCTTATTTATCTTTAAATGAGGCCCTTGTTGAGCTATCATCAACCCTGATAAGCAGTATTCTTTTTCATGGGGCATACAAGTTGCATAAACCTATTTTACAGCATTTAGCAGATGGAAGTTGAGGTCAGACTCACCCAGTGAGTGAGTGTGTTCAACCAGGAACTTTCAGCCCATGCTGTTATGCTGTTATACCTCTTGTAGTTTTACAATTTGTCCATGAATCAATTTCTGATTCACTCTCTTTTCCAACAGCTTGTATATTCTTGTAGAGGCAGATTTGCTATTTGGATTGAAAAGATCCTTCTGAGCTTTCCCAGATTTAATTCCTTTTCCCTGTGGGATTCTTTCATTAGCCCAACAGAGCATGCTTGTCTAAAATCAACAAACAAGAGGAAGGGAGCCCTAAGCCTCTAAAAAATGATGGGCAAACTGAGACCCTCCATATGTTACTGGACCTTAGCACACATCAGCTGAAAACAGCATGACCAATGGCTAAGAAATATAGCGCCTACACTAAAACAGACATATTTTGAAAAATGTTAGTTGACATATTTCTCTTCTTCTGTCTCCCCCCAACAAAACACACACACACTCACAAGCACAGTCTAGA
This sequence comes from Thamnophis sirtalis, assembly GCF_051295495.1. Classification (NCBI taxonomy): domain Eukaryota; kingdom Metazoa; phylum Chordata; class Lepidosauria; order Squamata; family Natricidae; genus Thamnophis; species Thamnophis sirtalis. The sequence continues at coordinate 140,579,422 of NW_028261381.1, forward strand.
TCATGAGAATTTTGTCAACCTACTTAGTACAAACACATATGTTTCCAAAGCCTTTTACTATATAAGAGACAGATGTTCTCATCGCTCACTATTGCCAGTGCAATCAGGAAATTGCAGGAAGAAATGGGACAAATTCAGGTAAATGAGTATGTAGAAAAATGAATTACAGTTATTCTGCAAAAGGAGATATAGTCGGACTGCTTGACATTCCATTTGTGCATTAAACTAAAAAGGATCTGATAGATGCCTCTTCCTTTGCCATGTTTCCTGCTGCTACTTGCTCACTTGGGACACAAATGCCTGAGGGATTCCACTCTCAGGTTTCCAAAGCAAACAGAATCCTCTTTATGGAATGGTTGCACTCAGCTTTTGCTATATAAATTATGAGCCATGAACAGAAGCTGTTGCAAATGGCAGCTAAAGATGAACTCTTGCTCTCCAAAGTCAGATATCCTTCACACTTAATTAGAGTAGACAACTGTTCCCATGCTAAAGGTGAACAACAGTAAAAGAAAGCTGTTGGAAAGCTTGATATTTGAAACACAGACAAGAAGGGTTCAAGTCTAATTAAAGCCAAAAGGTTACTGGACGAATCACTGTCTTTGAATATTAGGTCCAGCTTTCAAATTTGAGCTTTTATGTTATGAGAGTTGAATCACTTTCCACAAAATCTTGTAATTTTTCAGAATATTAGGATGATTCAGATAATTCTACAATCATACACATATATATGAAAATCATGTATAATTGGGCAGGGTCACTCCTTTCACAAAGTGATTAGATTTGAAAACTATATATCCATTACATGATGGAAGTCTTTACACTGAGGCTGGGTGGACATCTGTCAGAGATGTTGTTATCCTACACTGAACCGGGGTTTGAAATTGATGGCCTCTAAAGTACATTGCAAGTCTATAATTTTATACTTCTAAAAGGTTTCTACCTCCATGCATTGATATGTGTCTAAAGTTCCATCATGTGCCATCCAAACCCACAGACGATGGATCATCTGTCACTGAATATGTTCATAGCTCAGATGAAGTTACTCTGTTTGTCTGCAACACATTTCAGTCATGCTTTCAATGTCTGGAAGACTTATGAGTTTTCTTGTAATGTAAATAAAAATGAAAATGTATACCGATCTTTTAATCTATGATTTATCCTTTGTGGTTGGACTTCTTTGTTGCTGATTTTTCTTAGGTGTCCATTTGTTTTATGTACCACATTTTCTTTTTCATTTTAGGGTCTGCTCTGCCTCCTTGGCTGATTTTTTCCATTGTTATTTTTAATATTTATGTTTTAAGCCACCTTGCATTGGCTTTCATTTAAAAAAAAACAACCCAAAAAGCTAAATAGATGCATTTACAATAATTCATCTTTCCTCACAGTAGAAATTAAATGATATGGAAGAAGAGCTAATTCTTCAATCTAACACTAAATAAGAATGAAGACCCAGTAACACATTGTTATCAGTTGAAGAACTGAGATGATCTTATAAGTGTTGTATTTAGCGAGAAAGCTTCCATCTCTTCTTTAGCTTAGCAACTGGCTAACAAAGTGACCTATCCATCTGTTCAAGCATCAAAATGTATAATAGGGCTACTAGTTCAGCAATTATGCAGGGTAATAATCTTTACTTCTTCTACCCAAGCATACCACATACAGTCAGCCTTCCCAGGTAGAGCAAAATGAGAAACATAACCAGATGAGCTAACTCTATTTTATTGCAAGGCTACATTAATAAAATCTTGAAAGTCTAAAACTATAAATCTTCCATCATCTCTTTTATCACCTAATAAATGAGGCAGGTTTATTTCTGAGGGTTTCCCCCACCCTGCCTGTTATACAATTGCAGTCTACATACCCCCTTATCCCCAGGTGGCATCTCTCCTCCCTCACTACTCCCAAAGACATTCCCACATACCATTAGCTTACTCATTTTGGCCAACTCGCCACAGTCAACTCACCACGAGACAACTTGTTACGGGATAAGAGTTACTAATAGTGAAGAAATAGTCTAATAGAATCATTAAAGAAAGGATGCCAGAGGAGGGACAAAATAAAATATGAATTATAAAAATGCAAAAAAAATTACATTTTAAATAATTAAATTGAATTGTTGAATTGTTTCTCAGCGACCTGTTCCATGGTGAATTGACCATGGCAAGTTGGCCATGGCAAGTTGGCTGTGGTGAATTATCCCATTCCATTACACATATTTTCCTTTCCCATGTGGTGACAGTAAATTAGGAAATCAATACAACTATCACTATTTTAGTGTTGACATCTCATTCTTTGGGATAAAATACAGGATGGAGGCAAAGTGTACTCATGGATGGTCAATTATGTGAAAGTATTCTTCTGTCGACAATTCTGCCTTTAAAAAGTTTCCTTATCTGAAGTAGTATAGATTGGTTTGGAAAGGAAAATAATATTGCAGGTGATGAGTGAGTATGGAAGTGATGTCATCTTAGGTTTCTGGAACTCTGGTATGTATTTTTAGGATGATCAATATTTGGAGTGAGATGAATTGTAGGTTCAAAAACTGGAAAGATTGTTCTTGGTTAAAAAATTCTGAGAAGATATTAATGATTGTTTTACTGAAAGGAATGTTGTCTAGTTATATCAGACTAATCTTAGTTTATGTTTTGATTGGATAACTTGCTTAGTAAATTGGATAAATCCTGTAGGTATAATGCATCTTGATCCTTGCACAACATTGCAAGACTGTTGCAGCTGCAACATGATTAGTAAATTAATTAAGGATGGGGTGAATCCATAAGGTTGTCTGGAAACTATCAAAAATGCTCATCAATGGTTCTTTGTCAAACTACTCTGTGGGGTGCCACAGTGTTCAGCCAAAGGACCACAACTTTCCAATGTTTTTATTAATGCCTTAGACAAAGTGATTGAAGAAATGCTTATCCAATTTGCAGATACCACAAATTGAGTGGGATAATCATTCTTTCATAAATATAAAATGTATAAGTTAAGAGTACTGAAAATAATATTTAAATTTAGCAGAGGCAAATGCAAATTTCAGTCATGGAAAATAAATTAAATGAACAGATGCTACTGTGTTTCCCCGAAATTACGACATGTCCTGATAATCAGGCCATGCCACATTTTTCTGGTGGGCAAAAATATAAGCCCTCCCCCGCAAATAAGCCCCCTGGACAACCCCCCCACACCTCTGGCCAGGCAGAGTGCCGCTCACCAACCTAGCGGTATCCCAAAGGTGCCAAATCATAGGAACTGGGGGGAGGCAAAGGTAATCGCATTGCTTAGTGCCTTCGGGATACCGCTAGGTTGGTGAGCGGCTCTGTGCCAGCCTCATGATGCCCTGGCCCAGCTCTCTCTGCAGAGCCAGGGCACCTCCGCTGCTGCTGCCGCCATCACTGCATGGCTTTTTCTGTGGCTTCCAAACCAAGTCTTCTGGCAGTGGCCGCTCTGGGCATACACTCTGTGGTTGTACACTCTGCCAGCAGCTGGCCCACAACCATAGAACATACACCCAGAGTGGCCACTGCCAGAAGACTCAGTTTGGAAGCCGCAGAGAAAGCCATGCGGCGGCAGCAGCAGAGGTGCCCTGGCTATGCGCAGAGAGCTGGGACAGGGCAATGTGAGGCTGGCAGGTGTGTGAGCGAGAGTGGAACAGCCGCTCATGCAACCCCCCCCCCCTCCAGCCATGCAGACCACCATTCACTGCCATTTTGAAGGCACCAAGCTACGGGAGCCGAACGGCAGCAAACAGGCACTCATGCGGCTTGGCGATACCTCTAGGTCAGTGAATGGTGCTGTGCCCGGCAGGAAAGGGGGTTTTCCAGATGGCTGCGCATGAGTGTGGTCACTTCATGGCTGCTGTGTTGCACTGCTGCAACAGCGCAACACAGCCATTCGTCCATGAGACTGTGCCCGGCTCTTTGGGAGCCCACTCACAAGACAGCAGCTACCCGGCAACCCCAAAACAATAAACCCACCCTCATAATAAGGTCCAAGCTATATTTTGTGTGTAAAAAGAAAATAAGACCCTGTCTTATTTTCAGGGAAACTCGGTAGATCAGACATGTTAAACTTAAGGCCCGTGGGCCAGATGTGATCCGTGAGATGCTTATATCTGGCCCTTGGGGCCCATGGGACCACCCCCCACCTGACCCACCCCAGCCCACAACCAAAGGAAAAACCTGTGTGCAGCAGGCCAGAAGGCAGCCCAGCCACCACACCAACTCCTGTTCCTTCTCCTCAGCCCCTAGGCCTAGCTGCTGCTCCTCAACATAGCCAAAGCTGGACTTGCAATTACATCCACCTGCTTCATCCTGCAAAGTGGGGCTCACCAGTAGCCCTCTCCCGCCACCATTCCGGGAGCCCCAATTGAAGGCTGAGAGCTCCAGCATCATCCTACCAAAGAAGGGGCGGCAGCTGAGGCTACAGAGTGTCTCTCTGGGTGATGTTCATTGGGTGACCCCTCCCCCAGTGAGCCTGAGTTACTGACCTCTTGTTGCAGATTTTGTCAGAGGCGCTCAAAGGCCACCCCAACTTTATTCTGGAATTTTGGGATTGGAAAGTGGAAGGGCAGTACCACATTTGTAGGCTTCAACTATGTGTGCTGGGAAGCTTCTTGCTTCCCCCCTACTACCTCCTTCAGAGCCTTCCTGACCCCAACAGCAACCCCATCAGAGAAGGGGGGAGTGCCACATTTGTAGGCATCAGCTGCACCTGCTGGGGTTGGCCTAGGAACAAGGGAGCTCTAGTCCCACCTTAGGCATAAAAAAACAGATGGTAGCTTTCAGTCAGATACTTTCTGTCAACTGAATCCACCTCACAGGGTTGACACAGGATTTGCTCACAGGGAAAGTAGGTGGATGAGTGAGTGTTAGGTATGTTTTGAGTTATTTAAAAGCAATAATAAAAGCTGAATAAAAATCAAATAAATAATAAAATATCAGGGGAGATATAACTGAAATGTTTATAACATATAAGAGGTTAAATAGTTTTTATACAAACCTTGTAAAAGTGTAATGGCTATGGTTTCCAAAGTTGCTGCTTTAATTAGAATTGTGAAAATCTATATAAAAAATAAAATAAAGACCAGAGAGAGAAAAAATAAATTGCATTTTTCCTTCCCACCCCAAATCCTTAAATAACACTGAAGAGTTAGCATTTAAAAAATGAATAATGAAATATTATACTACTATAAATATGATTCTTCTCCTCAAAACCAAAAGAAACTGAGAAAAAAAATCTTCTTTTTCCTGGTTTAAAAAGAACTAGTATGCCTCTAGTCAGTATCCATGGTCCCTCTAACATCATATTAAATATATCACACCAACAGCACACTTCTGTAACCACTCACTCTGAAGAATCAAATCATGGATTCCAATTTCTGTGGGGTACCCACA
>NW_028261381.1:140589820-140592320 GCF_051295495.1 Thamnophis sirtalis
TGTATTGCCTGGATTACCACAGGCTGCAATTGTAAATACATTATTATTTATATTTAAGTCCACCTGAATTTAGCAAGAATTAGTTCTGAATAATCATACATAGTACAATTAGATCTAGTTTGAACCAAACATTTGTGGAAAAGAAGTACTGTTAACACCCTTAATTCCCAAATGTCTGTTACATATGTATGTTTACTATTATACAATTTATATCATTGACATTATGCATTGATGTAAAACACTGTTGATATCATACACTTTAAAATATGGATTTAATAGCTTTATTGGGATATTGTTTATTGAACTATTTATTGCAATATTATTAATGTGTTGCTTTGGATACCAATATTCTTGGATGGATTATTATCAGTACATTATTATTAATACATTATTTTGCAGGGATATCTGGGTAGAAAATTGGTCTATTATCTAAGAGTAGGTAGAATAGTATTTTTCAAATATGATATAGGTTTAATTATGTATAATAATGAGCTACTTTGAATATCATTAATATCAGACTGATCTTTTACTTGTGCTTTGGTTTTATTTTTATCCCTATTATATACACCTTTTCCTGTCTTTATAATTGCATCATTGCTATTGCATTATTTTTATTTTGGGTTGTTAAATTCACTATTTTTTAAAAGAAAAAAACAAACCCTGCGGCCCTCACTTCTCCAAAAACACTAATAAGTATAGCCATATGGCTCCCATCTACTAAACAATTGCTCACCTCTGCTATAAAAGGAAGAGAGAAAAACACTTAAATTAGAAGAAAATTAAAAAAAAACTTTGTAATCTAAATTGTGTTCTTTGTTCAAGAAAAGTGGAATGGAACAAAAATAAAATAAATACTCAGGATTCATTGAATTATCTTCAAGTGTTGTTCCTTTCATTTTCCTTTAAATGTTCAAGACCTTGAATTTACAAAATCAGGAAAAATATATTCCCCTGTAATTATAAAGTCTGCAGGCTGAACAATTACATGCCCATCCTACTAACTTTAGGCAGAGTGTTATATGCTGGCAGTTACAGAAACTCAACTTTTGACATTACATTTTCAACTGTTTGGATTCCATAAAAGTATCTTTAATTCTGCAACTTGCATGCATTATGCAAACCTGAAGTGGGTAAACATAACATTGTACTTGTTTCTGCACAGTCCCCTTTACTTTTTGCAGTTTAGCATTTTTCTTATGTCACGGTCAAAGATATTGCAAGTTCACCCCAACTGTTAAAAATCTTACAGTAAAACTGCATTATATAATCAAATTGTAATGGTGGCTCCATCCTCTGGGATTGGGCGGCCTATAAATCGATTTAATAAATAAATAATAAATAAATAAATTACTTATGGAGCAAGAATTATTAATCCTTCTGTCCTCAGTCAGTCATTTCTATTTCCTTAAAACTTATACCCATTTCACATGTTTAGAAAAAGAAAACAAATTCTTTGGGATCAATGGCTTTTACCATCTTTAAAAAAAAACTGGCAAAAGAGATTCCAGGAAGAACGGTTAGCAAACACTCTACTTTCAAATGGAGATAAATAACACAGAGAACTTCATGCTATAATTAAATGAATCTACAATTTGTCATATTTTCCACTACTTTTCTCATTTTGACATTTTATTTATTTATTTAAAAAAATTATATAGTCACCAATCTCAAGCAATTTACTTTCAAAAGGTATTTGTTTCTACAGTTTTAAATGTACTTTTGCAGGTTTAAGAAACAGAACTTAAGGATTGTAGAATCAACATTGTCAAAGAATTGAAAGTTTTATACACGCGTGCGCGCGCGTGCACACACACACACACACACATTATCTAGACCCTTTTCAGTCTGGTTTCAGGCCTGGTTACAGCACCGAAACCGCTTTGGTCGCACTGACCGATGATCTCTGGCAGGCCAGGGATAGCGGACATTCCTCTATCCTAGTGCTCCTTGACCTCTCAGTTGCCTTCGATACCATCAACCATGGTATCCTTCTGCGACGGCTGGAAGAGGTGGGAGTGGGAGGCACCGTTTTACGGTGGTTTTCCTCCTACCTCTCTGACAGGTCGCAGTCGGTGTTGGTTGGAGGGCAGAGGTCGACTCCTAGGCCCCTTAATTATGGGGTGCTGCAGGGGTCAGTCCCATCCCCCGTCCTATTTAATATCTACATGAAGCCACTGGGTGAGATCATTCGCCGGCACGGGATTAAATACCACCAGTATGCAGATGATACACAGTTGTATTTGTCTGTCCTGTGCCAACTCAGCGTAGTGGTGGAAGTGATGTGCCAGTACCTGGAAGCTGTTAGGGTCTGGATGGGAGTGAACAAGCTTGCACTCAATCCTGACAAGACTGAGTGGCTGTGGATGTTGCCTCCTAAGGACAGCCCAGGTAGTCCATCCCTAAACCTGGGAGGAGAAAATTTGCTCCCCTCAGAGAGGGTCCGCAACTTGGGTGTCCTCCTGGATCCGCAGCTGATGTTGGAACATCATCTGTCGGCTGT
>NW_028261381.1:140594820-140697320 GCF_051295495.1 Thamnophis sirtalis
TCTTGACTGCTCCAGACAATATGTAGAATGCTTTACCTAAGAAGGTCATGAGGTCTGGATGACGAAACATGGGCTGCAGACCCCCAAGAGTCAATTCCCACCCTTTCCTGGCATAAACACTGATGAAAAGGCATTCAGGAGGGACTGTTCAGCACACAAATACATTGGGATGATGTATTAGCACTTAACATACTGCATATTCCTTTCACTTTTTCTCCCCTTCCACCTCTTTTCTTTTCTATGCATGTATATGTAATATGCATATATTTTACATGAGCTATTTGCAATTATGGCATCAGTGACAGTGTCATCTTTTTGTTCTGCTGCATATTAAAATGCCTTGGAAGAAAGATGCAGAATGTCTTAGGTTTCCAGGAAGGAACTTAATGAGGGTAATGCATGGCAAAAACATTCTCTGCTGTCTGCAAAACAGGCATAAATAAATAGCTACAGCGGAATAAGGTTGTATGACAAAGTCAGAGAAATTCATGACATTCCGGTATTGGTTGTATGCTTTTACCCCCCTTTTTTTAATTACCTTTCAATTTGAATTTCAAAATAAGGGTGTAGCTGGACTCCGTTGTAGGCAGTGAACTTTGTAATCTGTCATGCATAGTGGATTCCAACTTCAAATATTTCAAATTTGGTAATTAATTTAAATTAATTTACAGTTTTGATGGCCAATATTTTTCTCATATGTTTTTTTTATGAGCTTAGCAATTAATTATTTCATTTGTTGTCATACTTGTACTGTATCAGATCCTGGAACCTAAATTAAAAGATAATGATAATTAGAGTAATTCTGATTTTGACCCCTACAAATGTAACAGTTCAAACATGTGATGGTTTTCAGTTAGACATAATTATGATGGTCAATCATGAAGAGTAACATATCAACAAGTCTCTGTGAGTCTCACTAGAGCTGGACACAAGTTTAACCATCAAATTTGTAGGCAGACAAAATGAGCGGAGAATTCCCCCAAATTTCTCCCTAGCAATGACAAATTATCTAACAATTTCACAAGGTTAGGACTCACCCTTAGCAGTAAACACAGCAATGTTACTGAAAATACCCAATAGAATGAGTTCCATCACAATGTCTTCCCATGAGACTAAATGGGAACACAGAATGTCGTAAGACAGCAGAGCTCTGGACTGTTATAATGAAAGAGGACATTCTCACAAAAAACTTAACTATTTCTTAACTAAGTCAAGCAAATTCAATACAATTGTATCACAGTGGCCAATTGTTTCACCGGATTTGGCATTGGTTACTAGTCGGGGCCCCACCCAGGGGCGTAACGTATTTTTGTAATATGCATGCAGATCCAAGCAGTGTGGCTTTTTGCATTTGACTGATGATGATTTTGTCAATTTTTAACTGTTTTAAATGTAATTCCAGTGCTTTTGGAATAGCACCCAGTGTGCCAATTACCACTGGAATTACCACTGCTGGTTTGTGCCATAGTTGTTGAATTTCAATTTTTAAGTCCTGGTATTTTGCGATTTTTTCATGTTCCTTCTCAGCGACCCTGCTATCACCTGGTATTACGATGTCTATGATTGTGACCTTATTTTTCTCAACCAGTGTGATGTCTGGTGTATTATGCGCCAGTATTTTGTCTGTTTATATGCGAAAATCCCACAAGATCTTGACCATCTGATTTTTGGTGACTTTTTCACGCTGATGTTCCCACCAGTTTGTTGCTGTTTTAATATTATAATTTTTGCACAAATTCCAATGGATCATTTGTGCTACTGAATTGTGCCGCAATTTATAATCAGTCTGCGCGATTTTTTTACAGCAGCTGAGTTTGTGATCAACAGTTTCATCAGCTTCTTTGCAAAGTCTGCATTTGGCATCATCAGAGGATTTTTCAATTTTGGCCTTAATGGCATTTGCGCGGATAGCTTGTTCTTGCGCAGCCAGGATTAGTGACTCTGTTTCTTTCTTTAATGTACCTGTTGTTAACCATAACCAAGTTTGTTCACTGTCCACTTTATCTTTTATTTTTTCCAGAAATTGGCCATGCAGTGCTTTGTTCTGCCAACTCTCCATTCTTGATTTTATCACATGTTTTCTGTATTCTTGTTTTGTCTGTTGGGCCTTCAGTAGTTTTTTGTTTTTTACTTCAATTAATAGATGTTCTTGACTTTCTTTTAAATAATCAGCTAGTGCATGTTTTTCTTCTTCAACTGTTTTCTTCACTTGTAATAATCCTCTGCCACCTGATTTTCGGGGCAGGTATAATATATCAGTATCACCACGTGGATGTAAACTGTAGTGCATTGTTATTAGCTTCCTGGTTTTTCGGTCCAAAATGTCCAAATCAGCTTGTGTCCAGTTAACTATACCAGCTGTGTATCTTATAACTGGTATTGCCCAGGTATTTATGGCCTTGATTGTATTTCCACCATTCAATTTAGATTTCAAAATTTTCCTAACTCTGTTGGTGTACTCTCGCCTGACAATAGTTTTTACTTCTCCATTCTTGATATTATCCAACTGCAGAACGCCTAGGTATTTGTAGGCTTCATTTTTGTTGCATTTAATTAGTTGGCCATTGGGCATTTCAATTCCCTCACATGCAGTGATTTTGCCTCTTTTTATGGATACAGTGGCACATTTTTCCATGCCAAACTGCATTGAAATATCGGCACTGAATACTCGGACTGTATTTGTCAATGATTGAATTTCTATTTCTGACTTTCCATAGAGTTTCAAATCATCCATATATAATAAATGCGAAATTTTTTCAGCTTCTTTGGCTGTTTGGTAGCCTAATTTCATTTTTTTTTTTAAGATTACTGATAGTGGGATCATTGCGATGATGAAGAGAAGAGGTGAAAGTGAATCACCCTGGAAAATTCCTTGCTTGATATTAACCATTCCGTAGATCTCATTCCCTACTGCCAACTCAGTTCTCCATTGTTTCATCGCCTTTTCAGTAAAGGATGTAATATTTTTGCTAATGCCAGTTGTTTCTAAGCATTTTATGATCCAACTATGTGGCAGTGAGTCAAATGCCTTTTTGTAATCAATCCAGACCATGTTCAAGTTCGTTTTTCTGTTCTTACAATTTTCTAATATCATTTTATCAATTAGGAGCTGATCTTTTGTGCCCCTGCTCCTTCTTTTGTTGTCTTTTTGCTCTACTGGCAAGATGTTGTTTGTTTCCAAATAATCCATCATGTTATCTGCAATAATGCCTGTGAGTAATTTGAAGGTTGTTGGCAAGCATGTTATTGGTCTGTAGTTTTCAGGTGTTGTTCCTTTAATTGCATCTTTCTGAATCAAGTATGTTTTTCCAGTTGTTAACCATTCATCAATTTGGCCCTTTTGTAAAATTTCATTCAGTTGCCTGGCCAATATTGCATGTAAACTGGTCAGATATTTGTGCCAGAAACCATGTAATTTTTCTATTATTATTATTATTATTATTATTATTATTATTAGTAGTAGTAGTAGTAGTAGTAGTAGTAGTAGTAGTAGTAGTAGTAGTATGCAGTTAATCTTTGGTGAGATTCACAGCCTTTGAGGCTGGTTGGTAGCTCAACAGCTCAAGTCCTAACCAAGGACCTAGGAACTGTTAAGGTAACGTCGGAGGATATAAGCTGTTCCAAGTAGGGTGATTTTTTGTAGAATCAGAATGTTCAAGTCTGATAAATTTAAAATTTCCAAATAGCGAGGTAGCCCTTTAAGTATTGCTCCAAGGGCTCCAATTACAATTGGGACAACACACAATTTCTTTTTCCACAGTCGCACAACTTCAATTTGCAAGTCCTGGTATTTTGTGAATTTTTTTTGCTGTTTATCTTCAATTCATGCATCTCCAGGTATTGCAATGTCAATGAACCATACTTTTTTCTTTTCAACTATTGTTATGTCAGGTGTGTTGTGGGCCAAATGCCTGTCAGTCTGAATTCTGAAGTCCCACAAGATCTTGACTTTCTCAATCTTTAAAACCTTCTGAACCTGATGTTCCCATTGACACAATTTCAAGTGAATGATCTTAGCAACGCGGTCATGGCGTTGTAGGTAGTCAGTTTGTGAAATTTTGCTGCACCCACTGATCAAGTGGTCAACTGTCTTGTCTTTCTCATTACAGAGGCAACATTTGCTGTTGGTGGTAACATGTTGAATTTTTGCCTTCATGCAGTTTGTGGCTAAGGCTTGTTCTTGAGCTGCCGAAATAAAGTCTTCTGTTTCTTTTTTCAGTGCTCCTGATCTTAACCAGTTCCAAGTTAGCTTTTGGTCAGCTTTGCCTTCAATACTTTTCAAGTATTGGCTATGCATAGCTTTGTTTTTCCAATTTTCAGCTCTCTTCTCAATTACTTCCTTTATTTACTTCCCCAATCATTGGTTCTTCACTTTTCTGGATGTAATCATTCAAGCTGTGTTTTTCTTCTTCCACAGTCTGTTTTACTTGTAGGAGTCCTCAAGCACCCTCTTCTCTTGGTAGATATAATTGGTCAACATCACTTTTAGGGTGCAAAGCATGGTTCATTGTTATAAGCTTCCTTGTTTTTCTATCCAAATTGTCCAACTCCATCTGGGTCCAGTCAATTGTTCCTGCAGAGTATTGAATCACAGGTATAGCCCAGGTATAATATATCACAGGTATTTATGGCTTTTATGATATTTCCTCCACACAATTTGGACTTTAATATCTTGAGAATTCATCGAATTCTGGAATCCTAGTAATCTAAGTTAATATCTGTGGACAGAGTCATTTTATTGCACCAGCACTACAGCATAGCATTAAACCACTGAGACATTTAACCATTGTTTATTACAAAATCTGATTCTGTTTCATAGTACTGCTAGTAAGAAACATCAGAATGTTATGCTAAAGGCCATTGTTAATATAAACTTTAAACAAAGGGAATAAAATATGGAGATATGAAAGCAATTATTTTTATTTCATTCCTTAACAAATCCATCAAAACATCCTCTTTTAAGATCTGCTTTAGAAATATTTCTATTCTCTCTAAATGATTTATTTGCTAAAGAAATAATGTTTTCTGTATCTTTAAAGTTGCTTTTGTCCTTCCTGAATATTTCCTCTTTAGCTTTGTAAAGCAGTTGCAGTCTTTAATTTGCACCCATGGTACTTTTTATTTCATAGGAGAAAACAGTTCTGGTTTGATGGATTCCGGTGTTTTGGTGGAATTCCTGAGTTAACCCTGCTCTTACTCCACCCTTTGTATTTGCTTCTTTGCAATATGAAAACAATTTGGGGGAAAATCAGCAGTCATTCATTAATTAATCTTATTTATCTATATATCTAATGGGTTTATAGGGCTGCCTGTCTCAAACAACTCTTGGTGCGTAGAACAAAAACAAACTATAAATCAAAGAGAGAGGGAGAAAGAGAGGCAGAGACAGACAGACCCATTAAAACAGCTAAACAAACATAATTAAACAAACAAAAGGTGACTCCTCTTAACTGGATTGAAATGCCTGGAATAAAAGCAGGGTTGGGACAGCCACTAAAAAAAACCATGCATTCTCTGTCCTATGAGATAGCAAAGTTTAAAAGAGGACACCTAAGCCTGCACCCAACTGATAATGAATTTAGGTTATTTTGGTCATCAGAGCTAAGCAAGTTCTTCAACATGGTCTTGTGCAAGGACCTCTTCCTAAGAAAGCATATATCAGCAGAAACAAGGCTATGGGGACAGCTATCTGCTGTCAGAATAAAAGCAGAGGAGTATTGCCACTTTGCCTTTTATTACTGCCACAGGGGAGGCTTTAATAGCAGCTGTAACTCGTATCTGGTCAAGTTCATCCCTCATCGAACAACAGCAGTACTCTAGATGTCTCTTCTCTCAATTCATCTCCCTCAATTCTTCTGTGAACCACAGAATCTGACAGGATTCACGTGAGGGGAGAGCTCACAGAAACACAACCTGTTCCAAGATATACCAGGGCTTCAAACAAACTGTTCAGTAATAATCTCCAGTTCCCTCTCAAAACCCATCAGGTTTCCATCAATCACTGAGGGAGGACTGATGCAATAGATCCCGCCTCCCTGTAGTAGATAGTGACAACAGAGAATCTCATGGTAATTAGTGTGTGATCTGACCATGGCCAAGGGGGCAGTTAAGTATACCATATTGCCGGGAGGAACTCACCTCTGCACTGGACCCATGTTCCCTGAGAACAGCCCATTTCAGCCCTCCACACTATCTACTAATGCCCATCACCACTGTGATGTTCCAATTCACCTCAACATTTCCCAATTCAATCCCTTGGATTGCCAAAATTGGTGAATCGACCTGTCCTCATCATCAACCATCCTGAGGAGGGGAAATTGTGTCCTCTGAGACACTTCAATCAGGATTATCTACAACTAGAACAGTTCAGGGCTGTCAAACTCCCGGCCCATGGGCTGGATGTGTCACATGCTGGCCACGCTCCCGCCTGATGTTGAGTTCAAGTCCCACCTTAGCCATGAAAGCCAGCTGGGTGACTCTGGGCCAGTCACTCTCGCAGCCCAATTTATCTCACATGGTTGTTATTGTGGGACAAATAGAAGGAGGAGGATGTGCTGGATATGTTTGCCACCTTGAGTTATTTGTAAAAATAATGGCAGGATACAAACAAACAAACAAATATATTCCCCATTCTCACAAAGCACAATCAAACCACCTTCACCCACCAGCCATTCTCACCACATTGGTCGAGGATCACTTTCAAGTCACACTCACCCAAAACAATCCCTGACACCAGCTTTCATCCAAGAAAAGAAGATAAATGCAATCTACACAAAAGTCACTCAATCCACAGTCAAGATGACTTACCCAGAAAAAGTATTGTGTTTAGAATAAATTCAGCCCGAAGATGATAATCATAATATCATTTCCAAGTTAAAGGGGGGAGAAAGGGGTCATCTGCATGAAGTGGGTTCATAATCACCCAAAATATCAGTCTGCTGCTACTATGACCTCTGTGAAACCACTTGGAATCTTGGAAAACCCTTAGGAAACGCATGGAAGGCTGCAAGAGCTGCAGTCCTATCCTATCTTTTCTATTTCTTGATTCAATTCAGATACTGCCTGACTCCAATCATTTCTAGGTGCATAATCTTGTACTTGAAACACAAGATGTATAGCAAATGAATTTAATAATAATATTAATAATGTTCTCCACTTTCATTCATTGCTATATTTGAACTGTTTAATTTACAAACTGTTTAGATTATAAAGAAATGAGTGAATTTTGCCTTTTTTTTTTCAGAATACCCTCTGATGCTACATTGACCCACATTACTTTGTAATAATATAAAGCTTTTTTTAATACCAGTTAGTAATTATTGATTCCCGCAGAATGCAAGTTGATGTAAAGCTTTGGATCTCATCATTTCAGGAATACATCACCTTGATGTACCAAAAACCTAACTCACAGGCAGCTGTATCTTAATGGGATCTAGTAGGAGAGGTCAAGGTGATTCACTTTCCCTGCTCATTCATTCGGGAGGAATTTAAATAAATGTTGACAGATGTGCTGATGCTGATTATTACTACCATCTACTTGGGAAGGAATCAATGATCACCTAATGCTTATACTGGATTGTTGTTTCTGTCTCCTTTTTTTAGAGAGAACTGAGAAGTCAAAGCTATTAATCAAGGCCTGCTGTGATCTCCATCAGGGAGAGTCCATCATTTCAGCAAGGAATGCATATCTCCTTCTGCTCAGTCCTGTGTGTTTTGCACTCATGCTTCATTTTCTGCATAGTTATTTGCCTGCCTGAACAAGCACAACTGTGTTCAAGCTACATATGTTTTTTGACATTCTACAAAGACATTATGCTATACAAACCTCATAGCTCGTAGGTAAGCAATAGAATGATTTTCTCTTAAATGATGAATTATGCTTTATAAACGGAAAAGAGCCTATATCTTCCCATAAAATCATCCAGGTCAGTTTGGAAGGGTGGGGAAACTTGTAATCCCTCCCTTTTTTAAGATGATAGCATCCAACAGTTTCACTCAGTATGGCCAATAGTCAGGAATTATAAGTGAAATAGATCAACATTTTATATTCCAAAATATTGCTCTATTGTTTGGCTTTGGTTTCAAACAACAAATTCTTTCATTTTTCCTCTAGAAAGTATAGGTTAGGATAAGCATGTTCTAAAATTTGTGGTGCTCTGGGCCTGTCTATTTTTCTCAAATAAATACACAGCATCATAGACATAAAGGGTCATAACAAAACAAAAGCCTGAAGACAATTTGGATCAAAACATTATTTGTGATTGTTGAAAGACAATGAATTTGTCTTCCTCTGACTAAAATAGATGTTTAATGGCTAAATCAGATTTACAAATTGAGATTCCAAATTCCACTACATACCCAATATTTCTCATAAATAACAATTGTATATTTTCCTTCCATTTTTCAGCATAGATTGGGCATTGACTTACCGAACCGAGGTGGCGCAGTGGTTAAATGCAGCACTGCAGGCTATTTCAGCTGACTGCACTTCTGCAGTTCGGCTGTTCAAATCTCACCGGCTCAGGGTTGACTCAGCCCTCCATCCTTCCGAGGTGGGTAAAATGAGGACCCGGATTGTTGGGGGCAATATGCTGACTCTGTAAACTGCTTAGAGAGGGCTGAAAGCCCTATGAAGCGGTATATAAGTCTAACTGCTATTGCTATTGCTATTGCTATTACTTGATACGCTCAATCTCTGGGAAGGTGGAAACAGCAGTCATGAATGGGTTAACTCCGTTATCATCCAATGGGATTGTGTCTGAAGATTTGCATATCCTGCCTTCTTCACTGGACTCACCATCTTTTTATGACGAATGTGATCTGCAGACTGACGTGCTATGGTAACATCAAAGAAACACCTCCAACTTTGGACCGGACCACTTCATAGGGTGGTGATGACTGCTGTCTCCACCTTTCCAGAGATTGAGTGTATCAAGTAAGCAAACACCCAATCTCCATTGTTGGTGGAGACAGCAGTCATGAATGGGACATACCAAAGCTAGTAGTGTCCCTACGGGCGGGCCTGCGACTGGGCTGAATGTTCTTGAGCCTCTCACACATGCTGCAGAACCCGTCTGCCGAAGGCTAAATCCGCCAATGCGTAAATGTCGATTTTGTAGTGGTGGATGAATGTCGAAGAGGATGTCCAGGTAGTCGTATTACAAACTTCCCCAAGGGAGGCTTGAGTGGCCCAGGCAGCTAAAGTCGCTGCACTCCACGTTGAATGTGACAATATATGATCAGGAACCGGCTGCAATTGCAACTCATATGACTGGGTAATGTAGGCTCTGATCCACAGACCCAAAGTAGCAGATGATGTTTTAAGTCTAAAGGAGGTCAATTGATAAGATACGAATAGAACCTCAGTGCGTCGAATTGGAGAAGTCCAGCGGATATAAATTTGAAGAGCCCATCTCATGTCGAGCTTATGTCACTGTCTTTCTAGTCTGTGGGTAGGAGATGGAGAAAAGTTTGGGAGCACCAGCTGGAAATGAGAGTTGACTTTGGGCACAAAGGAGGGGTCCAGCCTCAAAACTACCCTGTCTTGGTGAAATACGCCCAAGTCCTTCGCACAGACAAGGCTGCCAACTCAGAAAATCTCCTTGCTGATGTAATGGCTATGAGGAATAAAACTTTGAAAGACAGATATCTCAGGAAGGTGTCATGTAGTGGTTTAAAGAGAGGACCCATCAAAGTCAGGAAGACTTTGGGCAGGTCCAGGGTAGGGTAGCGATGAATTATGGGTAGCTGCGGATTCCCAGTTCCTCACAAACAGCGACGAATCAGGGGATGTTGTGAGAGAGAGTTACAATCCTCGCAAGTCAAGATGAACGAGACTGCCACCACTTAGCGTTGTAGGATATTAGGTGAAAGACCTTTATTCAAGCCCTCCTATAGGAAGTCCAGCACATGATGTAATTGTGCCTGGTTCGCAGCCATTACCTTGCCGGAGCACCGTTAGACAAACGGCTTCCAGGTTGCATCGTAAATACAGGTCATAGATGGTCAATGAAATGCTTGGATCATGGCCACTACTTGAGGACTGCACTGCTCAATCGCTTGATCCAGCCCGGATCCGTATGTAGGAGAGAGCCTTGACTGAGAACATCCGGTGACAGTGGCAGGTGCCAAGGTGGGGGGCACGGATAGTGCCTTCAGGTCCGCAAATCAGGGATGGCATGGCCAGGCTGGGGCAAGCAGGATGAGCTCCTCCTCCTCCTCCTCTAGCATCTTCCACACCACCTGCTGAATGAGGGGAATGGGGGGAAATGCATAGAGAAGACCGATGTGCCACCGACACCTGAGTGCGTCCCTGCTTTTTGCCCCCGGCTCTGGGTACCATGACATGAACCACTTCAGCTATCTGTTCTCCTTCATCATGAAGAGGTCAACTGAGAGCGACCTGTACCGACAGGTCAGCTGATGAAACAGTCTTGGATGGAGTTGCCACTCCATCTGGTCCACCTCATAGCAACTGAGTTGATCTGCTCTGATGTTGGCCATGCCGGAGATGTGCTCAGCTCTCAGCAACAACAGGTGGCACCCCGACACATCCTGAATCGCAACGCCTCCTGCATCAGGGACCTGGAGTGCATGCTGCCCAGGTGATTGACATGTGCCTTCACGGTCATGTTGTTGGTGTAGATGAGGACATGACATCCTTCCAGGTGACAACTGAAGTACAGGAGCGCCAGGCAGAGGGCCTTCAGTTCCAGCCAATTGATGCTGTGTTGGTTGTCCAATGGGGACCAGGGGCCCTGGGGGAAGTCCGAGCAAAGGTGCGCTCCCCAGCCCAACAGGCTGATGTCCATGGTCACTGAAATCTGTGTAGGCTCTCGGAACAAGGTCCCCTGGGAAATCGCCGATGACATCCACCACCTCAGGGAACCATGTACCCCCGGTGTCAGGACCACCCATACAGTCGAGCTGGCTCTGTCTGCCCTCTAATGGGGAATGAGGAACCATTGGAGTGGCTTGCTGTGTAGTCTTGCCCATGGCATGATGTGGAAACAGGACACCATCTTCCCCAACAGTTGGGACAACACAACCAGCTGCACCTGCCACCTCATTGCAATATTCAACGCCATCAATCTCAGACTGGTTTGGCGTTTTTGCGAAAGATAGACCTTTCCCTCCTTGGTATCTATGACTGCCCCCAGATGGAGAATTCTGGTGGAGGGAGAGAGGTGACTTTTGCCCAGGTTGATGGAAAACCAGTGGTCTCTTAACAACTGGAGGGTCAGCTGAAGGTCCTGGCTTGCCTGGTAAGGGAACCTGGACAGAGGCAGGATGTCATCCAAATAGCAGAGAATCCTGACTGGCCCTTATATGGGCAGCCAAGGCTGCTAGCATCTTTGTGAACACCCTGGGCGCTGAGGAGAGGCTGAATAGAAGGGCCTTGTATTGATAATGTCCATCTCGGTAACAAAACCTGAGAACTCCCTGTGAGCTGTCGAAATGGGTATATTGTGGTACGCCTCCATCAGATCCACTGAGGTGTGGAAGTTGTCCCTTCACACACTCTCCAGGATGGTTTGCAATTACTGCATTTTGAAGCACCAATATACAACAGCTTTAGGTCGAGTATTGCCCTCCAGCCCCCCAAGGTCTTTGGAACGATGAACAGGAGGGAATAAAACCCCAGCCCTTTCTGATCCAGTGGAACTGCCTGGATCACTTGGATGTCCAGGAGGTGCTGAATTGCTTGTTCTACCAGAAGCCTTCAGTCTGCATTCTGGGACTCTGGGCAAGTTCTGAAAAACCTCGGGGGGGGGGGGTTAGGAGCAAAACTTGAGGGAAAGGTCTTTGGGCACCATCCCCCTTACCCAAGCGTCCAATGTTATTGCCTCCCATCAATGGGCAAAAAAAGCCAATCGCCCCCCCCCCCCATGGGTATCATCTTGGCCCCCCATGGACACTGGGAGCAAGGGGAGGAAAAGCCTCCCCCTCCACTACAAAAGAGCAACCTCCTGTAAGAGGAAGAGGATTTTTGTCCGATTTCTTAAACTGGGAAGGCAAAATCTTCATTTTGTCTTTGGATTCCATTAACATTGGCTCCAGAGGCTGACCAAATAGATGCTGACCTGAGCAGGGGGCTGATACGGGGCTCCTTTTATGTTTGGCATCAGCCTGCCACTGTCTCAATCATAGGAGTCATCTAGTGGCAATGGAAGCGGCCATGGACTTGGATGCGAAATGGGAGGCGTTAAGTGAGGCATCTGCCACAAACTCCATAGCCACCTTTATTTTGTTAAAATCCTGGTGTGCCCTAACAGCACTAGCAGGAATCCTATCCTGTAATCTTTTGAGCCATTTGAGAGCCGCTCTACCAAAAAAAGGAAGAAGCGGTGGAGGCTTTAATGGCCCAAGTAGCCAACTGGTGACCATTAACCAGTGCCTGCTCCATCCGCTTATCCTCAGGATGGAGGGAATCTGCTGGACTACTAGTGACCGCTGATGGAGCCGAAATGGACACAATCAGTGCATCCACTATGGGGACCTCCAGTGCCTTGTTCAATTCTGGCCCAACGTCGTAAAACTGTTATCATTAGAGTTGGGAAAGGGGCCTGATCCTGGGGAAGCCCACTGGCGCTGAACCACGTCCAGAAAGAGCTTAGGGGCCAGTACTACTTCCTTAGGGGCTACTGACTCTAAGAACAAGAGATCAGTGTTGTCCCCTGGTGTCGGAGCAGGGGGCTCCAGCGACTCATCCTGAGCAATCACCCTACATGCCTTGTAGAGGAGTGGCTTAAAGAGTGTGGGTTTAAAGAGGCCCACAAATGCAGGCTGATCGGGCTCAAGACCCTCATCAGCAGACATCTCTGAATGTTGCGTATCCTCGTCCTCCGCAGAAGATGACTGACTAGGTGATCTGGATGGGTGTCTAGGTTCAGATTGAGTTCTTGCAGAAGAAGTTTTATTCTTCTTCTTAAACACACAAAGATTTGCTTTGGCCAGAGGCCCGAGAGGAATCTCTCTGCATCAGACCGGCTGCTATGCCCTGGCAAATTGCCTCAGAAATTATAGGCAGCCATGTCGGTTGAGACCCCAGTTGGATCCCAATGGTGGGAGTAGCAGTCACAGCCTGGCACAGACTGTCCCTATGAGAATTGGGAATGATCTCACTTTCCTCCTGTTCTGAAAGGGAACCTTCCTCCCTGCTATCAGCAGACAACTCCTGGGGCAGAGGAGGATCAGGAGAGACAGAAACCTCTTCAGAGGGCTGAGAATGGACTTGGGCCTACACAGTAATTTGGGAGACCTGTTTCTCAGCCTCCTTCTGAGCTCTGGCAAATTCACGATCCAGAGTTCTTTGCCTCCTCTCTTCTGCCAGTTGTGATGCCTTAGAGGCTTTTTGAGAAGGCCCAGTTTTGGGAGGAGGGGCAGCCCTCTTTCTGGTGGGGGGTACCCCTGAAGGCCTTACAACAGCCTCTTCCAGAGGGGAAGAATGGGAAATCACCTCCCCTGGGGAATCCTCCATACTTATCTGTCTTGCAGGCCTAGTGCTGGGTTCTCCGGCCTTGTGCAGCAGTTCTGGCTCACCCGGGTCCCAGTGGTGGTGGCAGGAGGCTGCAGCTCTGCTGTGGTGTGATCCAGCTCGAGCTGCCCACTAGCCTCAAGGAATGGACCTGCAGAGGCTCAAGGGGGCTTCCAAGGGCTGCCCACACCCACAGGGCGACCACCAACATTCCACCAGCCTCCTACAACGAAGGAGAGGCCTGCTGGTCTTCTTCTGAGGTCAGGTGCTTTTCGCACCAAAACAAAATGGCAGCAGCAACTTTTAGATCATTCAAAATGGTGGCCGCCTGAAGAGAAACTCCACCAGCAGCTCTAGCACCCATGTGGAGTGAAGCCTGAGCTGCAGGGATCCCCCCCCCCCACACACACACGATGTTCTCAGCTCACCTGGGCCTTCCCGACACCTCCAGAGCTCACACCCTCCAAAAGGTCTGAAACGTTGGAGGGGGCGTAGGGCGGCAAAAATCACCCCACAGAAAAGCCCTCACCTCTGCAAGGCTCCTGTGGCTCCACTGGCCTTGCTGCTTTAAATTAAAAGAAGCCAGGGGAGAATCAGTGAAGAAAGGATTTTTTTTTTTTTTGTATTTATTATAGCTACAGAACTAGAATAGCACGTTATCCCTTGAAACAGTGAGTCTAAAAAAGCTGGTGAGGCCAGTGAAGAAGGTGGGATGTGCAAATCTTCAGACTCAATCCCATTGGCTGATAATGGAGTTAACCCATTCATGACTGCTATCTCCACCAACAATGAAAATTCTCAAAGCTGGATCTACTATCAAAAGAAGATTATGCTTTTATAATGTAATATACACTTTATTCATATTTTAATGTAATCCTTTGCAGGAGGGGTAGATTAGATAGATATTGGAAGCTATTTTATGGGAACTGAAATGTGTTTTTCCCTAGCTGGGAAACTGGCAAGGAAAGTTTTTATTTCCTTTTTTATAATAAGCCTATTGTATAGCTTACCTTACAGCTTTCCTCTGTTTTCTGCCTTAAAATGGTGAGAAATTGTACAACCAGTGTTAAACAAGAAGTTACCAGAAGAGGTTGTGAGTCCACAAGAATACTCATCCCTTTGGTACATAATTACCCTAGTCACCTTATCAACTTAATTAGGATTAAAACATTTCATGGAATAAGGGTGGGATAAAACCATCAGCCTATTTTTTATTCTATCAATTGTTACAAATTACTCTTGGATTATCTCCCCCCCCCTCCCATTTCAGTGCACTGGCCCATCTGCCAGTGACCATCATTGTGCATGATACACAGGAAATCTGATGGCACCATCTCTAAAGAAAATAACATTGCAACTTTAGTAGGTGTGAAGTTAACTAAAACATTAGCATAGGGAGGTCAGGAATAGATTTTGAGTTATGTAATAAAAGTACAAGTATAAAAAAAATATGTGCATCTAGAAGTTCCATAAACCAAAAACACTGGGAGAAAAATGGGTAAGGAACACATTGAATTGGGAGGGGGTGGGATTTGTCAGCAAAAAAGGAACATTGCCATCTTGTTCCCTCTTAACTACAACCCATATGGGCAGCTTTAATATTACTGCTATAAACTTTATAAATGATGCAAACTAAGGAGTAGAAATTTTTATTTTGAGACGTTGAAACTATTCTAATAAAACAAATGTATTTTCTCTTCTTTTAGTTCTTGATGTTCCCTAAAATGCTTCTTTTGCTACAATCATTTTAAGCATCTTGTGCCAGGCAGGAACCTCTCTTATCCCAACTAGCTTCCTGGTTTATGATCAGGATTAAGTTCCTAGTTTGTGCTTAATATAGGTCAGGAAAGTATATTGTGACTGATTCAACAAACCATGTCTAAAGCAAATAATTGCTTAGCTCTGAACCCAGCAGTAACTACTTTTTATATCCCCCTCATTCTTACTGCTTCATTGCTATCTCATATAACAACAAGTTTGCATATAGTTACCTAAATAATACTCAACCAAGGAATAATTCTAAATCAGATTTTATGTTTTCCAGGAAGAACTTAGGCGGTATCACTTGTCAAGCTTATCAATATTCATTTTCCTCCATCAAATTGTATGCAGGCAGGAGTCATTCGGTGCTCACAGCATCATGTTGCTGATTTTTGCCAAAACCCTCAGTCCTCAGGAGAAATGCCCAGAAATCTTTGGCTCCAGAATCAAGATTCAAATCTGAAAAAGCTAAGTTTACAGAAGCTTTTCAGAGTCTGTCTGTCCAATACCCATGGAAAATGAAATTTGCTTTGAATAGAGTTCTTTTAGATCAAACATTTTAACTAGACTAAACATATTTGACAACGAGTATAACATTTCATGGTAAAGCAATTTTGCTCAGTAATTTGTTCAGTCAAAATGCTCGTGGTTATTCTAAGTTCATTTCTCACTCAATTATTTTTGCAGGACACTTCATTTGAGCACATTAAAATAACCAAGCCATGGTCCAAGTAGATCTTACGATACCATTGGAAGAATTATAATACAGTACTATATGTTCTGTTGTAATCTAATATACCAAGGTGACTGGACTGTGGTAGAGAATTTTCAGTTAAATAGTTATTTTATAAGACTCTTTATATTATAATTTGGAATAAGGTTTTTTTAAAAAGCTGAGCATATGATTCAGCACCTTGTGAATGATCAACTAACCAAGAAGGAATCTTCACGTGCTCTGTTATTATTCTCTTTCTCAGATAAATTTTACAGTTCAAGTACTGGGCCATACGCGACACTGTACATGATAAGAAATGCTCGACACTAACTGATATCCTTAATGTAATCATTGAGCACAGACTTTCTTTTCATTTATTTATTATGCCATTTGGCATATCCAAATATTTTTCAATTGGCAGTCCACACACACTGAAGTCATCAGCACTTGCAAACATACACTGTGTAGTCATCAGAAGTAATTTATTCCAGCTCTCTTCGCTCTTGGTGGTTATCGTAGCAGAGATAAAGTGCAAGGCTTTTTCAGTAGTGGTATCCTCCATGATCAACAATAATTTCACATGGAAGTCTTTAAAAAAAAACAACTGTTAGTTGATTTATGCATGCACATATGTGCTGATTTAGCTTTGGTAATTTTGACAAAATGAAATACAATTAAAAAAAACAATCTGAAGGAAATAATGATTCTTTAAAAATCAGCAGGACTGAAGTTTTTTCAGGAGTATTGTGAATTGCAGTTACTATGTATACTATAATATACATATAGTACAGCTCTTTTATTTTATTAAAACACATTTATTTTATTATTATTTTTTTAAAATAGCTATATAATGAACTGACCCCCAATTCAGTTGTTACTAACATGCAAAAAAAGTGTTCACCATTAAGAGAAATAATGCATTATTGATCATCAGCAAATGTGTATTTACATTTTTAATTCCATTCCATTCCCTTAAAGCTTGTGGCCAATGTGCCCTTCCTTCTCTCAGATTCATATAAATAAGATTGTCTTGTTCCTTTCTTTTGTTGCTTCATCTTTCCCAAATCTACAAAACAAGATAATGATCTCCTTCACAGAAATGCAGAAGTTATTTGAAGTGTGGGTTTCTTTGGGTTGTCAGAACCTCATAGAGCAATTGGTTTTCTGTAATAAACAAAGAAAAAGAGATACAAATGCAAGTTACAGCACAAAATGTGGTTTCTAAGTTTGATTATTTGTGATGCTAGACATTTATTTTTACCCTTTGTACTGATGATCATTGATATAATGATTCCCTAAGATTTACTTTACTTGACTTTACTTTATTGTCATTGTACGTATATACACAGTTTACACATATAACAAAATTCACATAACACCCAGGCTCAACACACATAACAATCACCAAACACACACCCATCCACCAAAAAAATCCCCACCCCTAAACCACCCAAACATCCACACAACAGGCCAAGAAGTGCTGTCCAATAGCTCACTGAGTTAACCCTTATTACATTGTAACAGCTAAGGCGAAACACCCATCGACCTGAGTGACAATGAGTTGGCCGTTCACACACGGTCACATGACCACCGAACTATGCCTATCCAGCTGGTCATTAGGACAGAGAACCAATTGTTAAATTATTTGAATCCCACCACTGATCTAGGCCCCAGTAGCCTCCAGGTACTGAGACATAACATTGACAACAATAGTTGGATAACTAGAGGCAGAAAAATACAATTGAAGCCCCATTGCTGAGAATTTATAGACAGCCATATAGCCACTGGACAGACTTGACCAATCTCTACAAAGTCATTGGAAGGGAGGGACCCCTAGATGAATTCACTGAAAAAATAAGCCAATCTTTGTATAAAACCAAATGTAAGGGAGGTTCAGAAAGAACCTAAACAAATAGGTATTGACGGAGCAGATGGTTGTTACAGAGATTCAGTACAAGACTACTGAAAGTACATGAAAACTGAAGAAACATTGCCTTGGAAAAAACATTGATCTCTCTGAAGGCAAAGTTCTATTAGTCCAAGATGACCCAGGATGTTGTAATGACATATTTCCACTCATAGGCGGACTATAAAAAATCCAGACCTAGGTCAGGACAAGATACATTTGTCTCTCTTTTTAAGAGGTGACCTGGAGGAACTGAGCTGTTTACCCAAGATTAATAAAGAGAATCAATATGTTTTGTTCCATATGGACTATGTGACCAAATACCCTGAAGCTGTAGTTTTGAGAAATGTCAGAGTGAATACAATGGTAGCAGTATTAAGTGAGAGGCTTAGTGTTGTGATGGGTCTCTGACTTCCACTATGGTTAGTTGAACTTAGTTCTAGGCAATGTTGGGGCATATGTGTGTGAGCAGTCTAACACTGCTTTGTGAGATGCCCTCGGGAGTTCGTTCTTTTGTTTACTATCTACATGAAACCACTGGGGGAAGTTCAGTAACAACTGTAGATGGCTATCACAGAATGCTAAATCAAAATACAAAATAAGCAACAGTATAATGTATGTTCCTGCAGGTTCCCCCTCAATTGCTTATTATATTTCTTGTGTTACATCATTATAGAATAACAGACTTGGAATAGACCTTGGAGGTCTTCTAGTCCAACCCGCTACCCAAGCAGGGAACCCTATACAATTCTGAACAAATTAGATGTTTGGGATTGAAAGGTTTTTTATCCTTTTCAGTGATGATTGTTTTAATGGTGGGAAGCCAACAATTTTATTTCTGTAGTAGCCTTCATTGTTTTTCAATCCAACCTACCTGAAAGGATTGTTTTTATCGAGAAAGAATGGAGACTCTAATTAAGGTTGCCTTGAACTCCTGGGGAAAGATCAAAATAAAAATCTAACTAGCTAAACAAAGAAATAAATCAGCAAACAAATAAATAAATTTGGTTCTATGTGTAATTTAAAGCTGATTTTTAAGAGATTTGGTTTAATATTAGACCTTTCCAAGATGCTTTTATTTTTGCTTTTTAATGCTGAATTCCTTGTTAAAACTTTCAACAATAAAATTATTTTAAGTAATCAGGTAAGTAGGAGCAGCAGTAATTAAATAAAATATTTCTTTGGGAGAGCTGAATTGCAGATTTTCTAGAAGAAAAACCCTGAGAGGTGAGGAAGGGTCAGGGGTTGGCAAGAGCTTTTAAGGGGTTTAATTGTAAATGAAGGTTTAGATGAAGTCCTCTTATTACCTTTTGCTTTAGAATTTTGACTCCTTGTTTCCCATTTAAAAAAAAAAGGAAGGGGGAAAGAGATAATAGCAAGCAAATCACATTGTTATGCAGAATGTAAAATGAAGACAAGCTCCAATTGGAGGGAGTGTGACACAGTCCCAATAAGAATCACTATCACTGAATCAGCACTGAATGATAGACAGCATCTACATCTAAAAAGGGCAATTAGTTATCTTCTGATGAGATTGCCTTTCCTATTCTTTATTGAGTCTGGCTTGCACAGTATTAAAACACAAAGTGTTCAGACTCGCTGACTAAATCTTAGGTTTATTTCTATGATTTGACCTTTTAGCCCCACTTTAAAATATATATATATCTGGGTCTGCATACTGGTATATAGATTATTCCTTTATGCATCTAAAGTGGGCTCTGAGCAATCTTATATTTTTCATCAGAGAAAGTTGTAGGGTGTTCAGCCATTGATTACATTGCAGTTCAATCAATCATTTTCAAGACAGACCTGAGAATGTCTAAATAGTTTAGCAAACAGATATTACTACATGCAAAAATATACTTTATAGAGATGGAAATTATTTCTATAGGAGGGCAGTACAGCAGTGCTTTGGATAACTTTAGATCATTCAAAGTCATACAACACATTTGATAGATAGATAGATAGATAGATAGATAGATAGATAGATAGATAGATAGATAGATAGATAGATAGATAGATAGATAGATAGATAGTGTTATGTATATATTATGGTTGTAGGGCTCATCATCAGAAAGATAAATTAGGGGGGAAAGCCCAATAAGTGTTCATGAATGATTGAGTATTTTCATACTAAAAAGAAAGCTTGTTATTTTTCAGGGACTTGGAAATATGAAGTTCCTTTATTCAAAGATGTTTATGCAGCTGAAGTCTGAGGAAATTCTTGCTGTGAGGTAATTATGCATGATTACCCAGTTAAGTTTCTGCTAATGGTAACTTGCTGAGATAGCCCAATCGTGATCTTAAATCAATTAATATGTGCATCTTTATGTTTTGATCATCACTGGACAAAATCTTTGAAGTTTTTTAAAAATCATTCTTAATCTATAAATAGGTTGAAAAGCAATTTTAAATTACTCAGTCATTTATGTGCTCTTCAGATATCTGTGCGCTGCTGTGCTGTTTTAAGAACTTTAAAATGTTATTTATTCACATTATTCATTCATATTTAGAAAAAGCTTCTCCATACTATGCAGTCAAGACAAAACCGCCTTTTTTAAGGAATTGGACATTTCATCTTAACACATCATGAGGGCATATCAGGGTCTTCATAAAAGTCTTATAATGTTGATACGAGACTCCAGAGACAAGGGATATCATTAATGATGTGGGAAAGATGTTTGCCCCCAAAGAGAAACAATTTGAGTTTCTGAATTAATACATAAATAAAGGAATATTTACCCATGTTTGACCTTTCTAGACTGTGGCAATGCAGTTGTTTTACACACACACACACACACACACACACACACACACACACACACACAGAAGGAGGGAGGGATGGAGGAGGGGGAAAATCTATATTAAACACCTGCTTCCAAATATGCATATCTTGGGAGAGTTGTATACAAAAAAGAGTATGAAGTTTTGTACTGATTTTAAAACATGCAAATTGATGTGGAAGAGGGATGAAATGAATGTGTACCCAGAAGGAAATGGAATACTACAAAAAGCTAAGCAAACAGACACATCCTTCTCTCTCTCCATGGCACATTGAGCTTTATTCAGCTTAGTGCATTGTAAGTTGCACTGATCCAGTCCTATCTGAGTATGGTATTATACCATAAATCATACAGTGAAAAAAGAATTTCTTAAGGATAAATACTGCTTGCTGGCCTTCTACCATCTTTCCAATCATATCTGCTTTCTGGATGTGTGTTAGTATACTACATGTTCCAACGGTTTGAGCTCATCTCAGTGCTGGGCCTTGGGGATTCAGAGTTCCATGAATCAAGCAGAAATGGTCAAATTTTGTCTCCGTAATAGAAGGAGCAAACATGGATGTGGCTGTCAAAGCTTTTTGCACATAAAAATAAGCAGTCCCAGTCATTGGATTTAGCCGAAAAGTCACCGTAAGCTGGAAAATCCTCCCACTATGGAATTTTTGATGTGCAAATAGAAATTGCATCCATAATTGATTCTGCCAGAGGAACAGACAAAAGCAGATGCTTGGTGTTGTCTCATTAGATCTGCCCTTTTTACACGGCAGCCAGAGAAACACAGGGAGAGTCTTGGCAGAAGTCAAAGGATGCTTGGCACTGTGGCAGAAGGATTCTCCTGGCTTATTCTGTGGCCAATCTCAAGCATAGAAAGGAGGCTAGGAGGAGGCAGAAGTCTACAGGAAAGTGAATCTGACCCTATCTACATAGATGGATTTTGTTGTTTAGTTCTCCAATTACATTTCCAGGGGGAAAAAAATTGAAAAGAAATCCAAGGTGAGTCACAGAAACTTTTCCTGACATTTTTTTTATGAAGCATATGTGTTGTGGTACCTGTAGTGCTCCTGCTTAATAGCCCTATTTAATATTCTGCACCACTGCAGCCACTTCAACTTCAGTTCTGCTATCTGACACAAATATTAGTTCAAAGGGAAATAAATTGCCAATCTTGAATATAATAGGCTAGATTCTAGTACATCAGACTATTCCCTCTGATACTTCACATCGAATGCTGGATTCTTATGAACTGTTACCTGACAGTGTAGCTACAAAGTATGAAGGTCCAGCAATGCATTGATTATTTATTTATTTTATTGCCACTAACTCTTTATGACAATCACTGGGCAATTTTCAATAAAGCAACATAACTGAAATAAAATACCTAAGGAGGGATGGGAGTGATTAGTTTTGGATAGATGGCTATGAGGCTGAGGGCTGGACTTGGAAATTAAAAAGAGGTTAAAACTCCTTAAAAGAGGAAATGGAAATATATTTTCATATTTTGTTGAGAGAAGTCTATAACTGTGTCTATATGTGGTCACCAGGAGTCCATCTTGATTTAAAGAACTTCAAGATCATGTACATGTACACAAACCAGACAAGAAATGTTGCTAGGAAAGAAGATATCAGATGTATTAAAAGAAACACATAATACGAAAGTTTTTAAAAAATTAAATAGAATATCCCAAACAAACCCAAGTGGAATTGACAATAACATATTTTTTTTAAAAAAATCAAATTAAAATTAACAGTGATCAATAATTCATTTTGTTTTGTTCAGGCCAGGCTGGCTTGCTGGAAAAATAGCCAGGAGGAACTTTCAGAACTTCATGCTGTGCATCAATTTTGCTTGTTCCTGAACTAAGAAGCTCTCCTCCTGATCACTCGTAACCTAAAATTGACTACTACTATGCCTAAAGTGACCAGATTTTAAGATGGGTGAAGCAGGACACCATTGATGGGGGGGGGGCTTGGAGCACCTGAGCTGTAAAAAAAAAGAGGGCTGTAAAACCATGAAGCGTTACCCCTGCCCCCTCCGCCACCTTCCTACTGACTTCGCTGGTGGTTGCAAAGCAGCCTTCCCCCGATTGCCTTCCCTCAACGCCCCCCAACCCTTTCAAAAGCCACCCCCATTGCCAGCCTCTCCCAACAGGATCCCCACCTGCCTCTCCTCGGCTCACCCTGACCAGGTTGCTGACGGCGGCTTACACAGCATGGATGCAGGGAGAGCAGCGCCCGAGAGAATCGGGGGAAAAAAACCTTCTGACAGCTGAGCCGCTTGGCCCAGGACCAAGCCTCCTCCTTTCCACGCTGCCACCACCAGAAAGACCCCCCCCGCCCGAGGCCACCGGACGGCTGTCACAAAAACATTGTGCGTCAGCGCGCACACACGCAGGAGAGGAGGGAGCCTCACCCCTCGTCAGGTGCTGTGAGTGAGCCGAGCAGAGGGAGGGAAATCACTTCCCTCTAAAGGCCACATCGGGAATGACACTTCAGAGAAATAAAAACTTTTTTTTAACGGCGGGACACAGGACAAATTTTGAAAAATCGTGACTGTCCTGCCAAAAGCGGGACGTCTGGTCACCTTAACTATGCCCTTTACTTGGGGCTGCCAAAATTAGCTATATGATGCCACAGCTGCTACAGAATGAAGCAGTGCATAAAGTTACATGTGCTCCTTAATCAACACGTGTTACATCTTTGCTCTACAAGCTGCCACTATGCTTTAGGATTCAATTCAAGGTATTTATAACCCTTCCTGGCATAGGGCCAAGTTATATGAAGGATCCCCAATTATATCCACCCATTCCATTCAGTCCAAAAGGAGTAGAATACTCTGGGTCCCATCTATTAGGAATTACTAACTTCCAGTATCCAGGACAAGTCTTTTATGTCATGGTGTTGTCCTTTGGGACATCGTCTCCCCAGAGTTAAGATTGCCCCTGGTCCTGGTAGCCTTCTCTCAGGCCTCAATGCCAAACTTGGGAATGTAGATGTGAGGCAGAACCTGTGCAATTGTTATTGCACAGGTGATTGACTTTGGTCGTGGTTCTGTTTTTACCTGGGTTGTTGATTGCTTTAATGTTGTTGTTTTTTATTGTTAGATATTACTATGGGGTTTTTAACTCATTAGCTGCCAGAGTTTGAATGTGAGTTGGGAAGACCTATAAATTGGAATAATAAACAAAGTAAGTCCTGGAACCGAACAATTTAAGAAGTGGAGACTATTTTCAGTGCAAGGGCTGCACTAATTCTAAGCCTATTCAATATGAAGTGCATGCCAGTAGCTAAGAGCTTAGCTTAAAGTACTTGTCTGGAGATAAATTTGACAAACATGGGCACACATACAGCATGCAACTATTTACATAGAGACAAGAACAACTATTTACATAGAGACAAAAGCAATTCATGCAATTAGCATACATATGCATATTATTTTACCCATGTTCATTCACAGACACTCATCATTGACCCAATTTAATTTTTACACACACACAAAAGAAAATTGCTCTATAGATGAAACAGAGGTTTGCTTAAAAATCACTCTATTATGAATTGCTTTATTATATATTTATCTCTCAGCCCTTAGTAGTCACTACTTATAAAATCTGGCATCATTTGATCTGATCTTTATGGCATAACATAAAATTTCTAACATAACAATCTTAAAAGTCACCTATGTGTTTCTTGAAAGGGCACGATATCCCAGTGGTTAAAGATACTAAGCTTGTCAGTTGGAAAGCCTGGGTTCAAGTCAGGGGTGGGTTTGGGCTGCTGCTACTGCTGGTTTGCTCAGGGACTCGCTTTGCGCACTCGATGCACGCTATGCGCACATGCACAGTGCTAAAAATTGCTTCTGCACATGCACAAAAGCAAAAAACAAGATGGCAGCATCTACGGCACCACTGAGAGAACCGGTTCAGGGGTATGGCAGGCCGAGTTATTACCTATTCGGCTGAACCGGTACGAACCAGTAGGAACTCACCTCTGGTTCAAGTCCTGATAGCTGCATGATGGGGTGAACGCTCATTACATGCCCTAGGTTCTGTCCACCTAACATTTCCAAAACATGCAAATGTGAGTAGATAAGTAGGTCTCATTTTGGTGGGAAGATAATGGTGTTTGGTGTGCCTCAGCATATAGGCAGGCAGGCAGGCAGGCAGGCAGGCAGGCAGGCAGGCAGGCAGGCAGGCAGGAAGGAAGGAAGGAAGGAAGGAAGGAAGGAAGGAAGGAAGGAAGGAAGGAAGGAATTTTACGTTTGGATTACTGTTTCTATTGTCTCAAAGGTGCTTTTTTGAAAAGTGTTCCTATTGTTATTGTAAACAGAAGACCCATGTGTTTTCTTCTCTGAAATCCTTAGGAATGTTATCTTCTACTTAGAATATATACATACATACATACATACACACACACACACACACACACACACACACACACACACACACACACAAGAAAACATTAAATAGAATGGCTATGTCCCTTGCTTTACTAAGGATAAGCCTCTATTTCAGACGTATAAGTATAGGAGCTTTAAAGGATCCTATAAACAATGGGCTGTTACCATTGGTGGGTTTCAAAAAATTTTATACCCTTTTCTGTAGGTGTGTGGCCTGCTTTGTGGGAGTGGCTTGCTGGCCATGTGACCGGGTGGGAGGGGCTTGCCAGCCATGTGACTGAGTGGGAGTGGCTTGCCAGTCATGTGACTGGGTCAGCATGACCAACCTGTAAAATGTGGTGAAACTCACTTAACAACACTCTTGCTTAACAACCAAAATGTTGGCTCAGAAGCATTTGAAGCACGCAAGTCTTAAAGCTGTCAAGTTACAAGACCCTTGCACCCCTAATCCTTTATTTAAAAAAAACCACAGGGGTGTTCAAATTTTACAGCTTTAAAACTTTTGGATTTCAACTCCCAGAATTCCTCCTCCAGTCATGTTGGCTCAGGATCTCTGGCTTTGAAGTGTGCAAGTCTTAAAGCAGTCAAGTTACAAGACCCTTGCACCCCTAATCCTTTATTTAAAAAAAACCCAGGGATGTTCAAACTTGACAGCTTTAAGACTTTAAGGTTTAGATAGGACTCTTAGAGGTGGGCAGGGCAATTGGTAAGCCAGCCAATCAGTGAGTGGTGGGTGGGGCAAACGTGGTGCACGTGGGGGCCGGAAGCTGGAACGGGTTCTAAACAGCATGGTAGATTTGTGGAACCTCTTTTATAGAAGTGGTTAGAACTGGCAGGAACCCACCCCTGGCTGTTACCAGACTAAGCAGATATTCAAACTTCTGACTTCATTCTTGTCTTCACCATTATCAAGAGATTTTTCTCTCACACACTCTGGATTAATAAGAATCGGTGTAGTGTAGTGATTAAGATGCTGGACTAGAAGCAGTGAGACTCACGTTCTGTTTTAGCGTGGAATCCAACCGAGTGACTTTGAGCCTATTAGTTCCTCAGTTCTTTATCCTGCAATGGATTGATTTGAACTAGTACTAATAATAATGAGTGTAGGCAAAAGTTTTACATATCTGTGCCCTTTTTCTTCTTTTTCTTGGCAATACTTAATGGGAATAAGTAGTGCAGTGGCATTTTGCCTGAAGGTATTGCCTCTGTTAGGACTATCTCAATGACCTGATTCAAGGTAGTGCTTCACCTGCAAAACTTGAATCATTTTGTCATGATGCCTTGGATCAAAGAGTGAAGGTGGGCTGATTTAGTTCGGCTGTATGCTTCTCTCTGTTGGAAATAGCTCCTGCAAATACAGAGAACGTGGACAGAAGCCCTATTTAATACCTTGATCAAAGAGGGATGGCAGTTCTGAGTCTTCAAAGAAACAGTACTTTAGATACATTTTGAAAGAGGACTTTGCTCAAGCATTTCCTGAACTGAAGTGCCCTATTAGTACTCTTGGTCAGGCCCTAATGCTAACTCTGACTATGTGTCAAGTAAACTTATCTATTTGCCAGTTAAAACCTGCCACACAACTTTTTGTCCAAAACTCACAAGGTAAATTGAGAATTTATCATTGGGTGTTAAAGGTATGAGTGTGTGGATCAGCCAAACTACCTATCTCCCAACTAAGCTATAGTATTCATAGCAGCCATGCATAATTCACTTCAAAAACCATTCTCATAGGAGCCATTGCTTCCAGTGGCCATGATGTACTTAAACAGCTGCAAGAAAGCAACTGTGCCAAGCAACAATAGACATGATATAACAAATTCGTGTTGTTGTTATTGATACACTAGAAATAACAAAAAGGCAGCAAATGCCACAGGACTCACACCGGGGGGGGGATATTACATATTGCAGGACCTTTAGGCAAAGAAATATATGTTCAGAGTGCTCTAATACAGCCTTTCTCAACTGTTCTTTCTTTTGCTAGCATCAGAATCATTCTCATGCATTATTGATAGGCCCAAAAGCCTGCCAAGTAAGCTGGCTCCTTGTGTGTGTATGTGTGTGTGTGTGTGTGTGTGTGTGTGTGTGAGAGAGAGAGAGAGAGAGAGAGAGAGAGAGAGAGACAGACAGACAGACAGACAGACAGACAGACAGACAGACAGACAGACAGACAGACAGATGCAGCAGGGTACCCGGATGGCACCTTTCACTGCTGGGAGGCTGTTTTCAATAAGAACATCTTTTGGTTGGTCTCTAATGGCCCCCTCTGTCAGAGTCTGTCATTACACGCACACACACATGTGCGCACAGATACATGCATGCACACATATACATGTGTAAATTAATTGCTTAGCAGATTAAGCCAAGAACAAAAAGGATGATATGAGTACTTTGCTGTTGGTAGAAGCAGAGGGCTGAAACAGTTGGGTCCTTCACACCTTTTCATTTGTTTCTGCATAATCTCGAAACCTGTTTTCAGAAGGGGTGCCTGGCTTTCAACTGCCCACCCCCACTTCCCTCTTCTCCCTTTATTTCCTAATGCTTGCAGGTCCTCCAGGAAGACACAAGCACTTACAGTTGTTGAGTGATTAAATATTTATAATCAGGGCAATGAGTGAGGTGCTGAATAATAAATGCTAAGGTTCAGGCGGCCTTAGATAATTTCTGCAGATTTCTTCATCTGCCGTCTCTTTGCTTCTAAGGCAAGAAAGAAAGAGAGAGAGGGAGAGGGAGGGAGAGCACAAGAGAGATATCCTTTTAATTAACAAAAACTTTCTTGTCGCTTCTTTTTCTTTACAGCTCTGACAGTCAATAGTCCTTTATCGCTGTTTTGTTTGCAAACTTTGACCTTGTCACATCATTAGAGCTGTCATTATCACTGCAGACAGGCATACCTAACATGTACATTGGTGGCTGTTTTCTTTTCTTTTTTTAATGTTTTCCCTCTCAAGTTTTCCATAGGACAGGCCCATATTTCTTTTGCAAAATGCAGGGATTTGTGTAGGTATTATAATTTATAATTGGAAGGGACTTCACTAATTAGAGGACGGTGAAAATGATGGTTTGTCCAATCCTAATACCACCACCACCCCCAAATTAACCAACTGAGCCTGTGCTCAGTTTCCCTCTGACAAATCTAAGCATCTCCCTCTCTTGTATGCTGCGTGCAAAGCCTCATAAGTCTTAACAGGAACAGCTACAGTAATCCAATGGGCTACCAAAAAAGGCAGGTTATTTAGCAAAAGTGAAAACAGTTATTCAAAAAACACAACCTTCTGAATTATTCATAACGCATTACAATGATCTCTCAAAAGGTATTGCATTTCTACTCATTCGGGGCCAGATCGTACATTGCTTTAGCCATGTTCTGAGTTAGGACCATTTCAGCATGCATGCATTTTAATCCTCCGATATGCCAGTTCCTGTGATGTCAAAAATGACTGAATGTGTACCTAATATTCCTCTAAGCTATAATCCTGCACATGCCTAACTGGAAATAGCAGGAGTCCCAAAACATCCTTAGAGATTGTAGCAGCTTTTGGTTCATACATCAATGATTGTATTTATTTATTTATTTATTTATTTTGTCATGCTTATCTACTGCATATTGGAGGTGGTGGCCCTTTGAGAGCTGTATGCAACAAAATTTCATTTTAATGTATGCCGATTAGTGTACATTCAAAATGACAATAATAAAGTTATTCTAAATCTAAGATTAGATGCATGTCAGAATAGGTCTTACGCACATATCAAGATATTCAAATATGAGGAAGGATCTGATGGGATGAAGACATTTCCATGTGACAATTCTCTAGTGGTTGTCAACCAGGAGAGTGGGTATCTTGTCTTGTGGATCAGCACCTGACATTATTGTAATTCTCTTAAAATGTGATTTTACTTCCAAGGATCTATCCATTGGAGTACTATTAATGTTTGTGGATGTACCTTTTCAGAGACATGCTCTAGAACCAAAATTATTTTTGGCATTCTGTTTATCTTGGGCAAGCAAGATAAACAGAATACCTGTGGCTCTCCAGCTTCCGTCAGCCACATATGTTGATCAGGTATAATGCAGTATAGAAAACCTATGGGAGTTTTGGGGATAATTGGATATATGGGAGAAAGGAATGGCATCAAACAACCATTAGACTGAGATGATATAACATATCCTGCCTTCAGCAAAGGACTGGACTAGAAGACACCTGAGGTCCCTTCCAGCCCCACCATTAATCTCTCTATACCTTGAATGATAACACAAATAAATTAATATAACTGAAAATCATTAAAAGACAAAAAAGGTACCTCTCAATTTATAATGACAATTTGGGCTGCAATTTTCATCACCATGCCATGTAGTCAAAAATCACATTCATGTTGCGTTGTGAAAGCAATTCCTACTGTCCAAGTTGCCATTGTTAACCAAACCCCAAATGTTCTTAAGTGAGGCAGCTTTCTGCTGGTTTCTCACAACCAACTCAGGTGGGAAGCTGGCAGGAAGTTGCAAGTTCCAGGTAGCTTCCAGCAGCCTGGTAGGCAACCAGGTATCTGCTTCCAGTGGGCAAGAGCATGATGGCATACAAAAGGGTGCAAGAGAGGTATATAAAGGCTCTGGAAGGGTGCATGAGGGTTCAAGCAAAGCACAGAGGGGTTTGGGCGAGAAGCAGGAAGTTATGCAGGAAGCACAGCAAGGGTTGGGGAGGGTATGTAAGAGAAACATGAGAGGGGTTGTGAACAGGCATGGTAAAGTTCAGGGAAGATGCATAGGATAGTAAGAGTGTGATGGTTGCTTAGTGAAACTTTGGAAAGGTTCACGAGAGAACTGTGGTGAGTCTCAAGAAGGGTGCATGATAGAGGTTTAGGGACTATGCAGGGGAGGTGTATGAGGGAAGTGCAGTGAGGCTCAGGGAGGATATGCAAGGGAGACTCAAGAATGGTATGTAAGAGATTTGCAGCAAAACTCAAAGAGTAGAGTATGCATAGGGGTGTATAAGTGGCAGGAGATGCATGGCAAGAATCAGGGAGAGTGTAGCATAGACATGTGTGAGGGGCCAGTATGGCACGAAGGCAGATGGGCTGGAGGAGGATGCATGCAGAGGTGGTATTCAGCAGATTCTGACCTGCTCTGGAGAATCAGTAGTGGAAATTTTGAGTTTGAAGAACCAGTAAATACCACCTTTGACTGGCCCACCCCCCATCTATTCTCGGCCTCCCGAATGGGAGGGATGGGGATTAATGGGGATTTTGCAGAAACCTTCCCCTGCCATGCCCACCAAGCCATCCCCACCAAGCCATGACATGACCTGCTGAATAGCTGGAAGGCACGCTGGCACTTTAAAGTGCATGCGCCGCCCCGACCATACAACGGGACCCGCTGTATGGCTGGAAGCTGGCATGTCCTGCTCTATGGTGAGACGCGGCCGCATGACTTTAAAAAATAAAAAATAAAAAAGTGCCAGTCCGCACGCCAGCAGAGGCAGGTAAAACACACACACAGACACACACACAGACACACAGACAAATTACTTATAATAAAACAAATTACAATTACTTACAAATAATTTTGAATTTCTCCCCCGTGCCCCCTCCCTCCAACCCACATAGCTTTTCCCGCTGTGTCAGAGGATTTCAACTCTCTTCTTGTCCGCCATGATGAAAATGTAAAAAGAAAAAGGCAACTTAGGCAAGAGTTGCTGCTGCCAGAGCAGGAGGCAAGAGAACCACGTGCCTCCTTTGCATAAGGAATTTTTCACCTTTTAACCCTTGCTTAACTCTGAGCAAGGGTTAAAAGGCGAAAAATTCCTTATGCAAAGGAGGCATGTAGTTCTCTCGCCTCCCCCTGCAGTTAGCACTAAGCAGAGTCATCCACTGTGACTCTGGCAGCAACTACCTTAGCCTTTTTCCTTTTAATTTTTCTTTTCTTTTCATCATGACACTGGTGAGGCCCTGCGTCCCCTGCCTCCCCTGATTGCACGCCCCTACCACCAAGCCATGCCATGCCCACCAAGCCATCCCCACCAAGCCATGCCATGCCCAGTAAGCCATGCCCACAGAACCAGTAGTAAAAAAAAATTGAATCCCATACTGGATGCATGGGTAGGGGAGACGTACCCCTGCAACTTGTGACCCTCTCTGCCAGCTTCCTCACTGACTTCTGGGGAAGCCAGCAAGAAAGGTTGCAAATGGCAATCACGTTATCATGGGGTGCTGCAATTGTTGTAATTGCGAACCAGTTGCCAAGCACCCATATCGTGATCTTGTGACTTGAGTGAGTGGAGTGAAGAGGATGGGTTGTAATCACCATCCATTCAGCCCCATTGTAACATTGTCACTGAATGAATGATCATAAATAGAGGTCTCCTCATAAAGGTAATGATTCACAAAGACCAGGGATAGCAAATCTGCCTAGTTGGAGAATATGGTTTCTCTTTTGGTGCTGGAAGAGTAAACATGGTTAACAAAATGGGCAGGAAAATAATTGCCAGGTAATGCAACAGAATAGGGAGAGTTCATAAAGAGACTAAATCCAATATTTTTTTAAAAAACAAAGGTTTAATTGATTCATGCAATTCCCTTAGAAAGATTACAAAAAAAACCAAAAAACCAAGAGTAATGCAAAAATGCCTTAAGGAGTTATTACTCAATGTCCTATTAATATGATCTGATTTTATAACCTGGCAGGCCGTATCACGCTTTCCATTTGTTTACCATTTGTTTACCAAGATACCATTAGTTTATTCAGATAAACTGCATGCCATAAAAATTAAGGCTTTCTTGTCTATCATTCCATCTCACTAATAACCAGAGAAAAATCATCCATATTAACAGTGGAGTGTAACTGCAATTCTGCAGAGACTCTTTTGGTATAATAATGTTTAAATTATATAGTTTATATTTTTCTTGTCCCAGGATCCCACTTGTCTTTACTAAGCCCCTACCATAACTAGCAACAATGTATCTTTGTGTAGTGGTGAAAGGCTAGAATTTCTTCCTAATTTGGGTTTTGGTTTTGGTTTTGGTTTCCTACCAAGGGAGTAATAGTTAAACCACCAACTGCTAAATAGATGTATCATTAATTGCCAAGACTGTTGAAAAGTTGCAAATATTCCTTTCCCTGTAGAGCCACTACGAAGCATTAAATAAGGAATCCAGGAAGAGCAAATGAGGATACGGTGACAGAAGGAACCAGGTAAATATGAATTATGCTGCCCTGGAAGATTAATGCACCCTGTAGCCCATCTTTAAAGTAATAACAGGTTTATGGTTCTTTTTTATTATAATGGCAGAAGCAATTAGTAATTCTTGGATTTATAATCTTTCTGTGTTAACTTGGCCAATAAGAAATAAGGATTTTTTTATTGCCCTATTCCTTCTATTTAAGCATCATCTTTTTTTTTTACAAAACATTGCTCCTTGGTGTATTAAAACCTAACACATAATTACTGAAAGAGAATAAAGAAAGGACTACAGAACTAGGGCTGAATTGAGGTCAGGCAATTGGCTTTATTTTTCCAGCTTTAAACATCTTAAGTAGTCTTTTGTTTTTGTCAAGCAAAGTGAAAAGCAGAAAGAAGTTTGTGATGGAGTTCACATACTCTGATTCAGGCTACCTGATAAATGTCTTCTATTTCTTTTAGAAAAAGACCTTCTTATATGCTACATTATGTTCAGAGATGATATCCTGTGAACAAAGGCACATAGCCCTGCAATTTTCTTGCCAAGATTTGAGAAATGGTTTGCTACTGCTTTGTTCCTAGGAGTGAGAGACTTGACTGGTCCACGGCCACCAATTTTGTGCCTAAAGGGACTAGAATAGTGATGGCTAACCTTTTTCTCTTCGTGAAAATGCACATGCTCACACCCATAATGCAATGTGCCCTGCGCATGCATGCATGACCGCCATGACTCCCCCCATGCATATGTACAACTCTTCCACACATGCGTGCGACCCCCCTGTGCCCTATTTTGGGCCTTGCAGGCCTCCCAGAAGCCTCCGGGGGGGGCCACATACCCCACGCTCCCACCCACGCATACCTGCCACTCCCTGTGCATGTGTTCACATCTCCTGCATGCACACCAGAGACCAAAAAATCAGCTGGCTGGCGGGAGGCACTCATGCATGCGCAGTGGAGCGGAGCTGGGTGATTGCTTGTGTGCCCACAGAAAAGGCATGTGGAGCCTTCTCTGGCATTCTTGCCATAGGTTTGCCATCAAAGGACTAGAACTTACAGTCTCCTGTTTTCTAGCCTAATGCCTTAACCACTATTCCACTGGTTCTCTAGGCTATATTACCTTGCACAATCTATAAATTGTGATGGAATGCAAAGATGGTTCTTCAATTTAATTTTAGATGAACAAACTTACATGTTAAGATATTGGGCAGGGAATACCTGAATAGTTGTAATATTTGAGTGTTCATTCCAAATAAACATGAGAATTTCCTCCTTTCTTTAGCATTGTCTTCAAAATTAACCTAGCGGAAGAATGAGCTGGCCACACCCTATAATCACCTGTCTCTGGAATTTCTCTTTATTTCTTCATCTGCCAACTGTCTTTCTCAGTCCTCCATCCCTGGCAGAGTAACTGTAGGTTATAGAGTCCTACAGGTTTGGTGAGATTAAAATGACATAAAATGAGTCTGCCTGCAGTTTATTTTAATATATATAAAGACATAATGATAATTGCACCTATGCAATATAAAGAATGGCAACTTGAAATGTTGGCCCAAGTTATTATAATAGCATAAAAAGTGAGACAGATAATGTAAAAATGGATATGATTCATGCATCATCTTTATGATACCTTAACTATTACAGTAATATGTCTAAGTTTATATAAATACAGTGAGTTGTAAGCTGAATTTTATGATGTTCAATTTTCCACTTTAACATTTTAAGGGGTAAATACTTTGAAAAAGTCATTAGATTTCTGCCAAAACTTCTAAAATATATTCACAAGAATAATACATTATTATCTCAGCATCATTTGGGGCAGGTTTTTTTTCTTTCCACTATTAGCCCAGCTATTAAGCAATCCCATAGTGAAAACAGTGTGATGCTGTCACATGGGTAAGTCAACATTGTTGATGTGCATCAGTCACCAAGGATAACTGCACCCTAACTCTGAAAGTCAATCCTAGAAGAGATGAACCCTGACTGCTCTTTAGAAGGCCAGATCTTGAAGATGAAACTCAAATACTTTTGGCCACCTAATGAGAAGGAAGGACTCATTGAAGAAGAGCCTAATGCTGGGAGAGATTGAAGGCAAAAGAAGAAGGGGATGACAAAGAATGAAGTGGCTGGATGGAGTCATCAAAGCAGTAGGTGTGAGCTTAAATGGACTCCAGAGGATGGTAGAGGACAGGAAGGCCTGGAGGAACATTGTGCATGGGGTTGCGATAGGTCAGACATGACTTCACAACTAACAACAACAAACTTTGAAAGGCAGAAAGGGATCACAAAGTACCCCATGGTGGTCCCTGTTTCTCCCTGCATCCCTGGCAGTTTCAACAGGACACAGCATACTTTTTGCATTGACCAGGCTCAAGTTCCATTATGACAGGTAGATACAGCAGAGAGAGTTACAGTTTGTATTTAATGGCATACTCAGAATGCATGATACATGCACAGTAAATTTGAACTATTTGACAATGTTGATAATGTGCTAAATGTAGATTCTCCAAGCAAGTTTCCCCAGGGTAACATTCCTTTTGGTCATGCTAGGTCAGTCTTGGGAAATTACAAATTGCATTCCAAATTAAGGAAATTAGTTAAGGAAGGCTAGGATAAACAAAGAGAGCATTACCCTGGTTGTCTCACCAAACTGACATATTTCCTTAGGAAGTATCTGGTTCAATAGTAGTAACTGCGAGATTGTCCTAATGGATAGTCACTTGAGCCAGCAGACTGCTGCAGCTGCCAAAAAAAGCCAACACAGTCCTAGGCTGCATTAAGAAAGGGATAGAATCAAGATCATGTGAAGTGTTAATCCCACTTTATAATGCCTTGGTAAGACCATACTTGGAATATTGCACCTAGTTGTGATCGCCATGAAATATAAAATATTTTTAGACTCTAGAGTGTAGAGAAGAGCAACAAAGATGATTAGGGGACTGGAGGTTAAAACATACAAATAACAGTTGTAGAAATTGGCTATGTCTAGTTTAATGAAAATAAAGAATAGGGGTGACATGATAGCAGTGTTCTAATATCTAAGGGGCTGCCATAAAAAAAGAGAAAGTCAATGTATTCTCCAAAGCATCTAAAGGCAGAACAAGAAGCAATGGATAGAAACTTATCAAGGAGAAAAGCAACCAAGAATGAACCTAGAACTAAGGAGAAATTTCCTGATGGTTAGAACAATTAATCAG
The DNA here is from genome assembly GCF_051295495.1 of Thamnophis sirtalis. Classification (NCBI taxonomy): domain Eukaryota; kingdom Metazoa; phylum Chordata; class Lepidosauria; order Squamata; family Natricidae; genus Thamnophis; species Thamnophis sirtalis. Next base: position 140,630,219 of record NW_028261381.1, read on the forward strand.
AATGACTTGTCTCCAGAGGTTGTGAATGCTCCAACACTGGAGGTTTTTAAGAGATTGGATGACCATTTGTCTGAAGTGGTATAGGGATTCCTACTTGAGCAGGGGGTTGGACTAGAAGACCCCCAAGGCCCCTTCCCATTCTCTTATTCTTTCTATTCATGATAATGTTATTATTATTAAAACCTTTACTTCATTTCCAAAGGCTTTCACAAAAAATGGAAGATACATTTTAAAAAGAAAGTTCATATGTGCTCTTAGACTGCTGATAGGAAAATATTTTCACTAAATGAATTAATACATTTTTCTTTCTAAAAAAAATGCAAACTACCATAATTTATTTAAAACAATGCTTCCAGATGAACCCTCCACTGGTCTCCAGAAATATTTCTCTTTGTGTATATACGTGTGTGTGTGTGTGTGTGCTTTCAACAACTATGGTGTAGTGAAAATATTTATATTGAATCTAGGTTCCTGCTCTGGTTCAAAATTTCAACTTGACATGCTATTTGACAGAGCCAAGTAAAGTTACAAATAAATGTCTAAATTAAAATAGTTTTCAAAAGGTCACAAGTTGGACCTGGACCTTTAGAAATCTGAGTGGCTCTGAGATTCTGCAATATCAATTGTGTTTAAATATGTAGCCCTGTTTGATGCTAAGGCAAGGCATCCACTTGTTTTGAAGAGTGCAAGAGAATGGCATGTAGCAAATAGCTCTATACCACTGGAACAGGGGTGTCAAATTGTCCCAGGGGCCAGATCCAACCCATGAGATACTTGGATATGGCCTGTGGGGCCACCCTGGGAACAGTGAAGGACCAGTCTGCACTTTTTGCCAGCAAATACTGGCTTCTAAGCTCCATTTTTGGGTGACAAGCCTCCTGCAACCCTCTGCCACTGAAAACTGTTTTCATTCAGGCCACCACCAGCGCCCCCAACAGGAGTGACTTCAAGCTGGCCATGCCCACCACCCCCTGAGGCAAACAGAACCTTGATGTGGCCCTCAATGAAATTGAGTTTGACACTCATACACTACTCATTTTGAGTAAAATAAGGAAAATAAAATGGCTGCATATTAGCCCTACAGAAAAATAAAAATCACAATGATTCATGAAGTGGGTTGGAGGTTGGACTAGAAGATCACCAAGGCCCCTGCCAACCTCCTCTTTGTTACCACATCTACACACATTTGCCGTAGTGCCATTGGCAATGCCAGAGTTAATTTTTAGTATCAGGATCCATGGCTGACTGTTCTTGGACACCTGTGGCACTTACCACTGTCTTATTTTGATTTCCAAGATTATCCAACGATAAGCTATAACCTAATTAAAAATATTGCAAAATACTGAGTGCACTGTATGCTTCAAATAAAACTTGACCAATAAAAATCATTCAGTATTTAAGAATTCTGGAAAATACAAATCAGTAAAATAACTCCATTTGATCCTGATGAAAATAAATTATTTGAACATTTATTCTATGGTTAGAGGTCACTTGAGACATTTTTAACCAGAAGCTATCAGCCTATCAGGTATGCTGTAGCAGGAAATTGGGCTAGACCAGCGGTGTCAAACTCGATTTTATTGAGGGCCACATCAGGGTTGTGTTTGACCTAGGGGTGTGTGGAGCATGACTGGGGTGTGTGTGTGCATGGTGGGTATGGCCATGGTGGGCATGACATGGGACTCGTGTTGGGAGCATCTGTGGTGTCCAAGTGCTAAGGCAGAACTTCCCTGAGACCCTCCAGCACTGTCATTATAATCCCTTTCCCTCCTTCCTTCCTTCCTTCCTTCCTTCCTTCCTTCCTTCCTTCCTTCCTTCCTTCTTTCTTTCTTTCTTTCTTTCTTTCCTTCCTTTTCTTCTTTTTCCTCCCCTCTTCATTCTCCCTTCTTTTCCTTCCCCTCTTTCCTTATGTTTCCTTCATTGCTCTCTTCCCATCTTTCCTTCTTTTTCTTTGTCATTTTTCCCTTTCTCCTTTCCTGTCCATTTCTCCTTTTGTTTTGCTTTTAGATTGTTTTATAGCCCACTGCCCCCCCTCCCCGGCCTCATTTTCACAGGCAGAAGGCTGCAGGAAGCCATCCAGTCTGAAAACAGGGTCCAGGGGGCCATACATTGCCCCTCCAAGCTCCATTTTGTGCATCCACTGCAGGCCGGTCCTTTGCTGTTTCCAGGCTGAGGGACTTGAGTTTGACACCCCTGGGCTAGACAATTTTCAGGTTTCTCCTTTCTCAGTTTATCAGAGTGGTTAAGGCACTGGGCTCAAAACCAGCCCTAGGAAGGAGGCAATGGGGAAACAACTTCTGAAAATCCTGCCAAGAAAACTGCAGAGACTTATCCAGACAGTCTCCAGCAGTCAAATACTGGCTTGAAGGCATCCCCATTGGGGAAAAAAAACGCTCCTTAATCTTGATCTTTAACTCTTGATACTGTAGGAAACCGGGTGGGTTTTTTGACTGAGCAGAACCAGGTAGGTGCTTAAGCCTTGGCCACAGGGAGGCAACAGCCTTTCATCACTGAAGTTTTTTAGCAAGAATCAGCAGAGCAGGAAAGACAAAAATATTGCATTGCTATTTTTAAGGGGTGGGAAATACAGTGCAGTGTAATGCTTCCAATATCCTGAAATTTAAATGTAACTGTATAGAACAAAATATAATCACCTCAAGAGCAGAGAAACTGTGTGTCAGGGTAGAAGTCCGTGGAAAATTAAACGCAATGAGGTCTCCACCCACTAACTTTCGCACTGCTGCCAGGAATTGTAATAATTAATTGAGTCTTGATATTTCAACAGCCTTTGATTATGGAATGGAGCTGAGTGGAACATTTCACACATAAAAGTGAGTGGCAAGCAAGTTGGGGGTGGGGAGGAAAGAAACATTTTGCATCTTTCTTAGTTCAGTGAAACAAAAAGGAAAGGAACATTTAAGGTGAAAGGATTTGGAAGCTTTTCTCTTCTTTTTTATTTTACAGTTAGAGAATCTTTCAAAATGCTACGCTATAATAATTGCAAAACTATAGGACAGCTGAAGGAACAGATGGTCAGATGACATACTGTCCTCAGAACAATGACCATATTATTGAGTTAACACATGAGAAAAGTAGGCCAAGATTCTGGTTGATCTTCTCACCAGTTTTTGAGACAAAAGGAATGGATGGAAACCAAAGGACTGTTCCTAAACATTTAGGAACTTCCTCTAATTGCAGATCCCATAGTATGATAAAGAAGCCAAGAAAGATAATCAGAAATAACTTTATATCAAAGAAAGATTGCTGTATTTATACTGATCCTGAATCCTATTTCACAAATTGGGCTCCTCTACTGTGCTCGTAAAGCTCTCGATTTGTATACTTTTCAGTCTCATATCAGAAATATTTATGGTGATACCAATCCCCCCCCCAAATGTATATTTGGCTGAATAAGAAAGGATTCCAAGCCTATCTCTCTCTTGAAATGTTTAAAGGAATGAAGACTTTTGTAAAACTCATGCTTTGGGTATGACATTCAGCGAAGTGGAAATTGTATTGGGTTCCAAAATAGCAATTCAGAATGGTTCAAATCCAGATACTGAGTGATGTCAATCATTGTTATCCAACCTTTTTGAATCAAAATACACCAGTAGAGCAGAAGAGTTACTGTGCCATTTTCAAATTGCACAGTATCAAATTGATACTGTTATTGTTTGGATCTAAATAAAAACCTTCTTGGACTTTTTAAGAATAAGGAAAATCAAATCCAAATCCCCTTTTTCTACTGTCATGAAAGATGGAGGATTGGACTTCCCCACAGCCGTGTTTCAGGATGTTACATGCATAGTAACTAAACTGAAGTTCTGAGATAGAGACATTCAGAATGGGTATTACCGTAAATGGAAATTTCAATCTACATAAAAGAGAGATTGCAATATTAAGAAAAAATAACCATGCTTATTTAATGAATCAAATTGCTATTAAACCTTTTTAAACAATTAGGCTGCTTGTGCATATGTATACATTCCAAGTTTCAGCAAAAGAGAAGAGTATGTCAGAGTCCTTGTATATATTAATAGTTTGACATTTCAGGAGGGAAAACATCAAAAGTAATTTAGGCACACTATGTTTTCCAGAACCAAATGACTGAGGAAACATTGTTTGAAGTAAGTTATTTCCTTCTGATCCTTTATGAAAAGACAGTAGATCAGCTGCTGTGATTTTCAAAAACCAGGTACTACTAATCCTAAAATCCTTTGGACCAGCACAAGTACATATATTTTTTACTCAAAATGGCTTCCTTGAAGGGAATGGAGATATGAATGGGTTATAAAAATTGTGATAGGGTTCAAATGAAGGTGAAGAAACAACCTTCAGGTTGCAAGGGGAATATAACTCTCTGACCCAACCATATTTTCCTTACACTGTTGTATCAATAGGATGGACCTAAGCAATAATATTTCCTGACATATCTAGAGTGGCTTTAACAAATTAGATGGTAAGAACTAAGAAAAGGATTGAGAGTTGCAAGACACAATAATTGATTAATACCCAGAGGAACCACAAAAGTAAAGGGAATCAATGAGAAAAATCTTCTGAGGGAATGGCAGGGAACTCAGTGTCCTCCAAATATTTTCAACTATTATTCCTATGGTAACTTGGTATTGGTCATAGTAAAATAATATTTCTATTCTGTGGGGTAGGACCTGGAGCGCAGGGGCAATGATTGATCAATGCCTATAAGCATCATATATTGAAAACAGTGGCTAAAGACATATAGGTATGCATTGTACATTTATCTGGGTTCAAGAATACAGGGTAGAGCTGTCCTAAAGTTAGTATTTAGCATTTTAGCATAGCATTTTAGGCTTGTATACTGCCCCATAATGCTTTATAGCACTCTCTGGGCAGTTTTTACAATGCTGAAGCATTATTTCCATATTGCTCCCAACAATATGAGTCCTCATTTTACTGACCTCAGAAGGATGGAAGGCTGAGTCAACCTTGAGCCCTGTCTGTATCTAACTCCAGGCTTTGGGCAGAGTTCACCTGCAGTTCTAGTAGAAGAATCCCATCCACATCTGCAGATTCATTGCCCAGGTTTACATCATTACATTCATTACTGGGATACATCTGTGTTACGTTGCATATTCATATTAAATGGAAACTCATATATCAAGCATATATCAAAGACTGGGAATGGAGATGAGCAAAAATTAGGTAAAGTAGAAGAGAGGGTGTACCCTGGTAAGATCATATTCAAACAAACTTGTTGCAAATTTAAAAACAACAACAACAGGAGAGTAAGATCACTGTAGGGCTTTTTTCTAGATCACATTATTTCTCCATGATTTCATCTGAGATTTTATTCTGGATTACTGTAGGTTGTATTTACAATTCCCCAAACGTCAGCTGTCCCTTTGTTAGGAGGGTAGCCTTGTTTGTTAGTTCCTATGCAGAAATTGTCTTATTTTCCAGGGTTGGATTATTTGGGGGCAGGAATCTACCTCTCTTTGCTATCTCTAACGTTAAGGGTGGTCTTATTATCCTGTGCCATTTTGACAACACCTATCAGAGTATGTTTTCATGGGCATTAGGTTCGTCTATTTACAGGATATATTTTTTTACAAAAATCATTGGCGTTCTTCTTCTTCCCAACCAGAAACAATAGAAGGGTGTTAGTGTTCCACTGAAGCTAATGAGGTGAAATCTCTCTTAATCAAAGAGCTCAGGCTTAAATGGATTGCTACAAGTTCCACTGAAATCCATTCACCTGCAATTTAATATGTGTGTGTGGGGGGGGGGAGATCTGTTTTATTTTCTTAGCAACAGCTTGTGGATGAAAGGAGGGAAATCCTGGGATTTATGAAATATAGGAGGGGAAATGCAAAGAAAGAAAATGTTGAACATGGCACATGATAAAGCTACAGGAAGAACATCTTTTAAGAAGGATAAACAGAACTCAACACACCAAGCTCCCTATTTTTGCCAAAAGAGAAAAAAAACCAGGGCACTTAAGGGCTGGAATAACATATCTATTTACCTCTGGCACCTTCGCAAAAAGTGTTGCCTATTTCCTGGCTGAAATCCAGCTTGTATAAATCATGTTCTGCATAGATAAATGTTACCATGGTACTTAAATGGGAAATCAGGTGTGCATTATAATATCTGCAGGCTTACTCAGAAGTAATCTCTACTACATTCAGAGCAGTTTTGTGCCCAAGATAGTATGGAATGACATTATTTAAATCTCTTTGTTATTTTTTTCTTACTTTCATTTAAGTTTAGAATAATAATGCTTCGTGTTTTACATCTATTAATGTTTCGCAATACGTTGACTTGATCTGACTCTATAAAGTTATTGTGATCTGAATACAGTTCTCTTTTTTCCCCAAGTATAGAAATACATAATGTTAAGACAAAATACGCTAAGAAGCATGTATTTTATTCAAACAGTAATTCAAAATGAAATACACAATAATGTGCAGATTTTATAAAATGATAAAGTTAGGAACACAGAAAGGACAGTTTTGCACGTGTAAAACTGACAGAGATCCAAAATAGACTGAATTGATGGTATCTGTCTCAAGGACAACAGATTTCTGCCACAATGATACCCTGAAACTCCAGAGAGTTTGCTTTTCTCACTACAGAAAAGATATCCAGATTTTTCTTCCTGTACTACCACACAAAATAAGGGACGAGAGAGCAGTAGTCAACCGTGCATCATGTTTTGCCATTGTTTTGTAATATGGGAAGTAGCTCTGTAGCTAAAGTAAACCCTGGACAATTTGTAGGCTCCCTTTCCAGTTTCTTCTATATCCAATACACAGAAAGAAATGAGTCGGAAATCAACTGAAGTCCACAGATAAAAGTTATGGGCAGATAGCAAGCAATTACATAGACAGACGGATAGAAAGGCAAGCAGATGGATTGAAAACCAAAATAGCAATGTAGACAAATGGACCATCGAGTCAAGGATGCCAAAAACTGGTTTCACACCAAGAGGAAGAAAGAGCAATGGAGGCGGTACTGTTGCATCCTGTACAATTTATGTACTGATTGATCATATTTTATTGATGCTGTCTTCAGAATATGTCTAGGCAATACAAGCAAAGAGAGATTATTGGTCTTTCATTGATGCCTATTGTTTTTAAAGGATGTAGATTAAATTATTTATATGTTTTTGTTTTCTGGGGTTCTTTTTATCGAGTGAATACATTCTAAAAAGAATACCGGGATATCTATTTTCAAAATTTCTCAGACGCTTAATAGTTGTCTTTATGCATAGAAAAATGCACAAGCTCCAGAACCAATTCAACAGTACTGCTTTTAAAACAAGTAGGTGACATACCTAAACCATTATCCTGCTGTTTCTTTTTTCCTTGTGTAAACTAATGCTTTCTTTTGAATTTGACTCCAGAGGGTGCAGTCTCAGATCTGTCATATTTTATACATTTTTCAGGTCTTGAAAAACATTGGAATGTACCAGTAGTTGACATATATTTTAAAAAGAATATTACAATTTTCAAAATGCAAAAAGAATTGAAACTCTCACGTGGTGGAGGCTATTATGTGAAAAGTGACTCCAAGAAAAGTTACTGTCTGGTATCATCAGAATCGATGCTTGTAGTCTAGAGCCTGAAGAAGCAACATAACTAAAATAATGAGCCAGATATATTCCTGTCTCCAGAATCTTCCAAGGCCTATTTCTCCAGAGATGAAAGACAACCTGGCACTTCTCCTATTCCATGTACTGAAGCTGTTGGAGAAGCAGTTATTTCAACCTTTGCAATGAAAGAACATCTTCCACTGCTCTTGAGAGAACATCTGTTTTTAGCACCTCCATGCCATCTAGCAGTTTATGCCAAAGTTTATGTGAGCTCAGAGAGCACCAAGGACCCCTTATCTCAACCCTGAGCTACAAATAGTCTCCTTTATTGGAACTGGATACTGTCCAATCAAACAAAGAGAAGGATTAGGGGGGCACAGGATAGCTGTCTTCCAGTACTTGAGAGGCTATCACAAAGAAGAGGAGAATGAATTATTTTCTAAAGCATCCAGAGGGCATGGGAGTGTTGGGAGAACATCTGGTTCAGTTCCAAGTGGGGAGAAAGACACTGGAAATATGGAGGCTGATTGGAAAGATAGTTTATTAGTGAACAGGACCACATGGGTTTTAGTTCCTGGGCAGCTGAACAAATGGAGTGGAGAGTGAGAGGTATTTATACCCTATCTTGGGCTTTGAATCTGAGCTTCCTGTTCCTGTGGCAAGGGCATATATTTTATTGGCTCTTACACTCCCAGTGGGCTATGCAGGGGTCATATCTGGGATTGTCTGAAATAAGTTTGGTTGAACATTGCTGGGTGATGCAATGAAGGGAGTCAAAAGAGACTGGTAATTTCTGCCTCTGCTTGCTTCACCTCTCTCTCATCTGAGCAGCAAACTCATTCTGTGACATAGGCAACTCCTGCTTTTCATAAACTCTGATCCTTCCATATAATACAGAGGTAATACTAACGGCCAATTTTACAAGATTGCTGTAAGAAACACTGAACAGTTCATTGCATAGCATGAGAATCTGTTGTTATTGACAAGCTACAAGTTCTAAAGAAATGATGCATCATATCCAACATTTTCTTCCCACATTCCCATTCATTGGCTTCAGCTTTCCATTCAATAATACCATATTGTGTCATTTTTTTAATTTTTAAAAAAACTTCTAGGTGATCTGTTGGGGAGGCATAGGTTACTGGCAGACATACATCCCTTGTCAGGTAATGTGTGAACATTTGTTTATATAGTTCAAAGAGTTATAGTTCCCCAACAGACCATATGGTTTATATGTAAAAGATCTGATTCAAATTCTGACATCTCTGGGGGGCGGGGAATGATTGACAAAATAGAGAAGTTTCTGACAGTCTATACTGCAAAAGAACACACATTGAAATGAAATGCCCAGGGAGAATGCTGGGCATTTCCTCATTTGTTCCCAGCAATCTATAGTAATTTCCCATTCTCTTGACTGACCCCTAACTTATACTGTTCCTCTTGGATCATTCAAACACACAAAAAGAGGCCAACAGGTAATCTCTTCTAGCACCTCCCATCCCACAGGAAGCATTGTTATTTTATTATGTTATTAAGGGCTTTAGAACATAAATTGAGAAGAAACCGAGAAGAGTATTGGCTATTTTAACATCTGCCAGAGTTTTTTTTTAAAAGAAACTTCTATAAACATGACCTTGTTTCTATCTTTCTTTTTATTCTTTTTTTAAAGGAGTAAATCAAAGATACATTAGATTAGACCTTGAAAGGTAGAGTGTGGATTTTCCAAATTATTATTTTCATATATCATATTGCATTCTTAAAATTACAGAATCCCATTATCAGAAAATCTCATGGCAACTCCAAAGACAAGACTTAATTCTTTATTGTGGGCTGTCTTAATGCATCTCGCCATTATGATAAATCTTTATAGTTTTTTTTTTAATGCCTAAGACGTTTTGATCTTTGCTGTGTCTTTTACAGCAGTCCATCACTGAGTATGACACAGATATTTGCTTTTGATTCTGTGCCATATATTTTGTCAACTAGGAATCTTGGGAGACTTAGTTCAGCAATCTTTAAGTCTCTACTTCACAGAGGTTAATTAAATTAAATCAACAGAATGAAAAGGCAGTCACACAAGTTCACAATAAAATAAGGACTATCCCCAAGGGAAGGAGAAGGACATTGTTGTAACATGCTAAGTCTTCTTTCCCTTAGATTTCTTTCTGCAAAATGTCCAGGATAAACGTGCAGAAAAATTGCTAGCTACAGTTTGTGTTTTGCTTTGAAAACCACTGGCAGAAATAAATCAGGCGAAGTATAACATAAAATTAAAAGTGCCAGTATGTTTTGGTTCTTTTCAATATTAAATTAATTATCAGCATTCACATACGTAGCTGATTTTTAATCAAAAGGAGCAAATTTACTTGTAGCTTCCAAGATTAGCACAAGATCAATTAGGAAGTCTAAAGCTTTTCCAGACTTGGTAACTTACAAGATAGACTATGATCCAGGTTTTTGTCTAGTTCACAAAATCTTCCAGTCATAATTTCATGATACAGTGTTTATACAATCTATGTTGTTAGCCCAAATGTACCATGTCTAAGCTGTAGATATTGTGTAACATCTTTTTATTCTGAACTGGTCTGAATAAAAAGTTCCAGAATGTGGTTAAATAGAAATACCACCAAATCTTTGGCATCTATTAAAGATTTCTGACATCACAACTTGCAGTCTTACTCACTCAATTTAAAGAATTAAAATGGAGATAGAAGAGACATTACCCCCTTCCTTCCCTCCTTCCCTCCCTCCTTCTCTCATTGAAAGTTTGTAACACCCACACATATATAAAAAACTTAAAACATTGGCTTCTCTGGAGCCTAATCCAAGCTCAGACACAAACCATAGGATCTAAAGATGTCTGGCCATAATTCTAATGCAGACAAAAAGCAGAAGATATAAGCTAAGATGTGTTGGTAATCAGGTTTCTGAGAAGACGGATAAAGACAAGGCCAGGCAGATTTGCATGTCAACTCTTTCTAAAATAGATAAATGGACTCATTTGGATTTCAGCCCTTTATAGTTCCTAGTGAATCTGATTTGGCTTGGATGGTCATCTGAAAGAATTCATGCATATCATGACCTAGACCTTGGAGCACATTCTACCTGATTTGTAGGCAAAATGCCAGTTGGAGAACTTGGCTCAAGACCTTTTCTCTACTCGAGTGTTTGAGAGCAGAATCAAGAGTGATATTGGAGACATTAATGGCTCTTTCCAGCATCATTTATCTCCCCTTGCAGCAGCAGCAGGAATACAGTATTTCTAACTCCCTTTTTGACAATGCCAGGAATTGGACCTATGATTTCTTCATGCAGAGCGTGCACTTTGCCACTGAGCTATGGCTGCTTATTTGTTCTTTTAGCTTGTCCTAGGGACTCATCCGTTGAGGAAAGTTGTAGCTTTGTGGTAGAGTACATCTTTTACATGCACAGGATTTTATGTTTAATTCTGTCTGAAACCCTGCAGGGGGTAGCAATGCCAGATGGACCTAAAGTTTACTTAGTATAAGGCTTTTTCCAGTGACAAGCTATCCATTTTGTCACCGAAAGAATTGCACTTTTCAATAGAACTTTAATGGTGAAGCTACATTATCCATCTTTGGATCTTTAGAGCATTTTGTGTACAAGAGCCCAGCAGGCACTGGGCCAATATTCCAACAATGGAGCTGGATCAGTTATTTGGAGCCTGTTCTATGGAAGTGGGTCCAGCAGTCTGTTCTGAGTGTAGTTCTCATGATTCTTGCCGTCTGTGGGCAGCACTGCCAAAGAATGATATAATCAATAAGCTGCCAGCCCTTGGATCAAGACTGCATCCAAGATATTTTAGGCTTATCCAATTACTGAATAATCATGTTTACAATAAACCATGCTTGTGCTATGATTTTGGTTAAGAGACAAAAATATTCTAATTCTCTACCCGTATAGTACTGCAGGCTACAGCATTTATTGATATACCATAACTTTTAAAGCATCTGTATGATCACTGCATTCTTAGTTTGGGGGGGGGGGGATAGTGTAACCTGAATGAATGCAGGGTATCTATGAAAATATCTACACATTTCCAAAAAAACTTCTGTCCCATGGAATAGAATACAGTGCTGGGCATTCTGTGGCTCTCTGTCCTCTTTTATTACCTCCAATTATATTCCCCTAAGCACAAACATTTGTCTTCTGTATGATTGGAAGGAAACTCGGGGAAAGGGTCATCTGGTTGCAGATGAATTTGAAATTACAGTGAGGTAGTGAGTTGTTAGTACCTGTATTGTCGATCAGAAAGGTTGGCAGTTTGGTGGTTCGAATCCCTAGCACCGCGTAACGTAGTGAGCTCCTGTTAGTTGTCCCAGCTTCTGCCAACCTAGCAGCTTGAAAGCATGTAAAAGTGCAAGTAGAAAAATAGGAACCACCTTCCCACCAAAGGTAGCAGCGTTCTGTGTGACTTTGGCATTTAGTCATGCAGGCCACATGACCACGGAGACATCATCGGACAGCACTGTCTCTTCAGCTTTGAAACAGAGCACACATATTGTGAGGGGAACCTTTTCTTTTATATCCAGTTTTGTATTTCCACATAAAGTGATCAGTTAGGAAACATTTTCTCTAACTGACATTCTTTAGTTCTTTTCCTCATTATTTTTTATTGGTTGGTTGATTGATGTGTATCCTGCCTTTATTGTTTTTTACAAATAACTCAAGGTGATGAATTTATCCACACCTCCCTCTTCCTAATTTCAACAACAACTCGGTGAGGTGAGTTGCGCTGAGAGGGAGCGACTGGCTCAAGGTCACCCAGCTGATTTCCATGACTAAGGTGGACCATGATCCTGCTTTCTAGCCTGGTCCTTTAACCACTAGACCAGATGGGTTCTGAAAATGAAATCAGCAGCATCATGGTGCTACAGGATCCATATTTTATTCTCAAACCTTTCATTTAGAGATATAGGCCTTTTTCTTTCTTACGATTGAGGACAAAGTGAGATTTTAAAAAATCTTTCTTTTTTCCCCATTCTAACTCTGTTCTGTTCAGTGGTTGCTCCTGAAGAAAGTCAATATAAATTAATTACCACCTTTCTTTTGTCCTGGTTAATGTTTAAGAGATTTAGAGTTATGTTTCTCAAATGTAAATGAACCTGTGTCAATGGACAATCACCCCCTCACCTTTATCTTGATGGCTCATCTGTTTCCCTAAAATGTTAACAAACTCTGCCTATTAAGAGTTCTAATCTAATGTAGGAAATTAAGTTGGAGAACCCTATTTACCTGACATCAACATATTAATTGAGTTTCAGCTCCTGAGGAAATTAATTTTACTACTTACCTCGGCATGGGAATGAGGTCACCATTGGCCCAGGAAACCACAGAATTTATGTGATCACCCATTTCTGCAATTGAGATGAGGTGGAAAGTTGGCATATTTTTGTGTAGAGCTCTCTTTAGCTACTGGGTTCTCATTTGATGGAGCTGCTATTTATTTATTTAAATTAAAACCTGGAATATAGAATTTCTGCCCCCATTTTTGCTAAATATTTCCTCTGGACATATGCATAACAACAATAAGATTTCTTTTGAATTTGCTTTTTTTTTAAAATGGCTGTAAATATATACTTTGCTTTTTTATTTTTAAAATAGAATATTCCTCTTTCACACACGAATTCATTCATAAACTTATTCTAAAGACGGTTTGTTCATATTCTCCCACTCCCTTTCGATATATTTTGACTAACTCTATATCAATCAACAGGAATATTGAACAATTCGAGGATGCATTTTCTTTTCTAAAATGTTTCTCTATGGTGGGAGGGTGTGTGGACTAGAAGACCTCCAAGGACTCTTCCAGTCCTATGATTTTATTAATTCTATAAAATACTGAAACATACAGTGCCTATTCAAAAACTGATGCCAAGGCAATTGTCAGGATTCTGACCGATCCCCTAATAAAAACAGGAGTCTCAAGCCAGTTTTCAAGAAAAATCCAGTTATATATTAGGAGTTCCACGTTGGCGTGGATCTAAGGAAGCCAGCTCGGACCCCACTCAATTCACACCTTGCCTTTGACTCCATTTTCCCCTCCCCCCGAAGTGTGTCAGTCATATTCCCGAACACAGCAATTTTGTGGGTCGTAGAAATCACTCCCTCTGGTCATTAATGGTTTCTGTGGAGATGGCCTTCACTTTGGCCAGCTAGGATGTACGCTGTTTTGACTGAAGTGCAAATTCCTCAATGCAGCTGTGAGGCTCGATTCCCCCTCCTCCTGACTATGGCAACTCTGGAACAGATTTGGGAAGCTTCACAAGTTAACAGCAATTTTGCTTCCCTCCTTTTTTGAGGGGTGGGCTTTCAAGTCAGTATTAGCTCCTGGCAACTCCCTGGGCTAATCCCTGCAGTTTCTTCGGCATCTCTTTACGGGTAGATTGCCAGTGGCCCTTTCCTAAGAAAAAAGTTGCCTTCTTGCTGTTGTTTGGTTGTTAAGTAGTGCCTGCCCCCCACAACTCCATGGACAACTCCATCCCCTCTCCCCTCCATCCTCAACTGACTCCCAGAGTTTGCTCAAATTCATATAATTGCATCAATAATACTAACTAACCATCTCTTCAGCTGCCATTCACTTCTCCTTTTGCCTTCAATCTTTCCCAGCATCAGGGCCTTTTCCAATGAGCCTTCCATTCTCATTTGATGACCAAAGAATTTGAGCTTTAGCTTCAATGTGTAAGAAAAATTAACTGGCCCCAAATTACTGGACTCATAACTAAGACACTACTAGAATGCAAGTCTCCAAAGAGTCCTATATTCCCTATTAATTGCTTTGTGCAGTAGCCAATCCTCCTAACTTAAATATTAAGATGATATTTGCTCAGTTAAAATGTAATAGACAAGGAAAAAATGATAATTGGCTTTCTTTAACAGTTTTAAAAATGAATTTGCTGTTTTTTTAAGTAGCAGATTTAATGGTGTCTTAGAATTAACATATATTCAATTGCCTACAGAGGAATTTGAAACAGCCCCATTCTGGGTCAAGTCAGACATTGTGTCAGAGACATATCATATATCACTACCCATTGGTTTGTTTGTTTTCTTGTTTGTTTGTTTTGCACAACAGTAGGGAAAACATTAATTCATTGGCAGTAGAGTTTTGATCCAAATCAGCCCCATCGGATGCTTTAAACATGGGGAAAAGATGCTATAATGTCTTCACATATCCCTAGCAAAACGTCTGGTACTTAAAGATATAACAATTTCTAGAAAATATGTAAAATTTAAAGCCTTAAAAGACTAGCAACTAAAACTAAAAAATGATGGGAAAATTTGTTCAGTTTCCATTTTAATTCAAACTCAAACTACTGTATATGAATATCCACACATTACAAATTTTACTCTGCAGTTCTCTAATGAATATGGTATGCATAAAAATGTATAAGCAATTCTAGAATGTGTTGAAAGGCATTTGGATGTAAAAATGTGTGTGTTAGGGAAAACATAATTGGGAGAAAATGCACATGAATTTTCAGAAAGACTTATACCAAAAAAAAAAAATCAATGCAAAAGAACAACAAAATTAACTTATCATAGGATCATAGGGCTGGAAGGGATCTTGGAGCTCTACCTCTCCACCTCCCTTGCCCAAGGCAGGAGCCCATATACCACTGATGGCTAACCTTTTTTGGATCACATGCCAAAAGTGGGGGGAGTACAGGGGGGTCGTGCGCGGGCATGATCACACCCATAATGCTATACTTGCAATCCAGTGTGCATGCGTGCTAGAAGCCTGGGGAGGGCAAAAACAGGTTCCTCTGCCTCCCCGGAAGGCCTCCGGAGGCTTCAGGAGCTTCCTTGAAGCCTCAGGAGCGTGAAAAACCAGCCCTATGGGCAAACCAGAAGTTCAGGAATAGACAAGGAAGGCTTCCTTCCTGAAAGCCTCTGGAGGGTGAAAAATGGCCTTAAAAGAAGGCCGAAGTCAGCTGGCCAGCATACACTTGCCCTAACAAATGGTTCCATGTGTCACCTATGGCACGCATGCCATAGGTTCGCTATCACAGCTATATACCATCCCAGAGAAATCATTGTCCAATCTTTTCTTGAAAACTTCCAGCAATGGAGCACCAACCATCTGAAGAAGCAAGCTGTTTTACCCATTAATTCTTTGTACTGTCAGGAAATTGCTCCTTATTTCCAGGTTGAATCTCCATCCAATGAGCTTCCACCCATTGCTTCTTCTCCTGTCCTCAGGTGCTATGGAAAATAAATAAATGCCTTTTTCCCTGTGACAGCCCTTCAAGTATTAGAAGACTACTATCATTATCTAGTTTTTTTTAATTTTTCCATCATACAATTTAGCCTCCTTTGGTCATCTTTGTTGCTCTTCTCTGCACTCTTTCTAGGGCCTCAGCATATTTTTTGTATTGTGGTGACCAGAACAGGATGCAATATTTTAAATGTTGGCTCACTAGTGCAGTATAGAGAGATACTGTATCCTCCTATGATCTGGATGCTGTTCATCTGTTGATGCAGCCTAGAACTGCATTGGCTTTTGGGCAGCTGCAGTAGACTACTGACTCATACTTAAATAGGACACCTACTTAATAGGAGATACTACAGGACACCTAGATGCCTCTCATAGTTACTACATTTCGAGCCTCAATCTTCTAGATGCAGACTTTGCAGTTTTGGGCTATTTGTTGGTACTCTTCTCTAGTTATATGACCCACTTTCCATTTTTTACACTTGCCCTTTTTGTTCCAAGGCATCCCCAAACTGAGGCATTCTCAGACTGCAAAACAGAGACAAAGAGAAGAATGTTCCATTTATTAATGATTTAAGTGATCAAATCATCTCTATTCTATTAGCTTCCTAGAATGGTAGATAACTTCTAAAGATTAGCCTTAATATTTTTATGAATAACAGAGGAAAAATGCATAATATGTCTATGGAGATTCTCAGTCATCCAGGTCATGGTTGTCCCAAAGGTGCTTTTTCAAAAGGTAACTGGACTTTGTTTTTCCTTGAATTCCTTCATCTGATTCACATATTGTATTAAGCTAGGACTTTAATATTGTGGTTGAAAAGCAACCTATAATCGCCAAGCTCACAAGGTATATTGTGCTAGGGAGATTCACCCATCCTAATAAGTCAGAACAAGAAAACAAAACCACAGTATGGCTTAAACCATTATGTGAACATAGTGAGCCACTGTTTTCTGAAGAATTAAAGTATACATAGACATACTCTACAGATGTTAAGATCTTCTTCCATTTCAAAGCAAGCAATACAATGACCCATTTATAGGAACTGGGGGAGTCTTGACTCTTTCTTAGAGGAATTGCCAGTAGCAAGACTTTCCTTTGATTCAAGGGAATTTCTGTAATTTTTCTTAGAAAAATTTCTCATTAAAACTTTGGCTTCACTGGCAAGCCTTGCCTAAGCTCAGAAACTGCAGAGAAAACCTTAGGGCTATAGACTAGATTTGGAAATCATACAAAATAAATAAATATGCAAACTTGCTGGAAGATAGCAAAATACTTCTATATTGCCTTGAAGAAAAGTGCATGGGTGTGTTCATAAAATCAGAAACAGTATAATACTTCTCAAAGTAGACTTTTCTTGTATCTATTACAACAGTTACTAGCACCTATAAAGAGTTTTAGACAGATTGCTTCAAACTGGAATTGGATACAAATAACTTGTCAAAAATTTCTACCAGATTTGTGAGCAGAGAAGTTGGATGAATGATTTGCCCCAAATTTCTTTGGAAAATAATATATATTTTTTTGTTAAGGGCAGAATTACTTATTAACAGTGACAGTAGACACCCTACTGCAAATGCCCCAATTTAAGTGTTCCCTTGGGATTAAAGTGAATGGCCAGAAGGCAGGAAGGCTGAAAATTGTGGGGGGAAATGATTTACCAGAAAAAAAGAGACTTTTGAACATACACCTTGACTTTCTCATGAACAAAATAAATATATCATAATATAGTATGCCTATGATAATTTAATTTTTTAACAGGATGGTTAAAGTCATTTTTCTTTCATTTTGAAGGAGAGCTGTTTAACAAAAACAGATTAATTTCTCTGACCATAATGATTACAAACTGTTCTCACTTTATTTTTTCCTGTTAGTAGATCAAGATAGCCTTCAAAAATACGTATGTTCATGATTCTTACTCTACATTAGAATACTTTTTCCTGAGCATTTTCAGTAAAATGGCTGCATTTATTGATTGGCAACCATAAACTTAAGTTATATGAGCTCAACTTAAGACATGATCAGATGAATAGTTATTCTATTTATCATCAGTCTTCTTTCCTACTGGATCTAGAGGATCAAAAAGTTTCTACATCAGTTCAAAGTATTCAAGCACACTGGACTGAAGAAGAAAGGTAGAACACTCATGACATAGCCCAGTCCTTTTAAATGGGGACACAACATTCCTTCAAGAATAAATCCTCTCCCCTTTTCAGAAAAGCCTTTAAACTTTGGAATGGAAGGTATGGTCTAGTCCAATGAGGGTTTTTGTAATCCTTTTGCTGTAAAAGAACAGCAATTCCCCCATCCCTATAAAGCAACTTTTATATGCCCTCAAATCATTTTGTTGAGTTTTAGAACAATGCTTTGAGGGCATATAAAAGAAATGGGGGCAGTGTTTAGAATAAAAAAGAAGAAGAAGAAAGGAAAAGACCCAAGTTCTATGGCTTTTACACATTTTAAGAAGTGCTGTTAATTAAATAATAAATATTAAAAATATTATATGCTTCCCTTTTTAATCAGTAGCCTTGAGAACAATTTCGAAATCAAGCATATGAAACTAAACAATGTAAAGCCAGGCCCAAATCAATAGTAAAAATAATTCTACGTTAGTTACTAAAAAATAAGAAGATGGTCATATCAGTGAAGATCTTTCCCTTCCAACCATTCACCCAGCAAGGTTACCTGGAGCATTTACAAAAATTGATCTCACATGGGAATCTAAATCCATTTGAAAAGGTCAGTTCACATTCCCATGGCTATTATCTAATGGCATTATCCTATGGCATTATCTAACAACATAGGTTTGCCTGAAGTAAGCTTCAATGGCTGCCTTTTAGATATCTCAATTATACCTAAATCCAGATTTCTGGATTTTTGCCCTTGGCTGTATGGAGCTGTTACATATCATAAAATTACAGAGTTGGAAGTACCTCAGTGATCACCTAATGCAACTCCTTGTGCAATGCAGGATAGGTTATGATATTTTGGTCAGGTGTCCATCCAGCAAATACAACACATCAGATCTAGAGGCAATCCCATTGGTTGACAACTACAACTGTTATATAATTTCTCCTAATATTTAACTGGAATCTACCAGCCCTTTCAATCCATTGGTTCTGTTCTTGCCCTCTGGGTCAAAACAGCATAAGCCAACTCCCCTTTTTATAGCACAAACCTTTATATATCTGTAGGCTGCTATCTCCCCACTCTCACACCATGAAAGACAATGTTTTTTTATAAGTTTTATTTGTACATTTGTTCTTTAACACATATAAGTGCTTAATATGCAGTGTATTGTCTGAGTCAACTTACTTATACATAATATTGGTACTAATAACAATATTTACTCATAAGTAGTAGTATTCTTCCAAGTTCTAATTTCTCCCTTTGTTGTCTAACCATTTGTAAAACAAATCCCCTGTTAAAAATATTTTGTTTCTTCTTTCTCCTTTATCTTTAATGTTAGCCTATCCATTTCCTGACAGTCTAATAATTTTTAAATTATATTTTCATCTGTCAGAAGTCCCACATTTAAGACAATCTGGAATACTGTATCACATTGTCATAAGGATAGTCAGATATTTCCCATCATGCTTCTAATTTTAAACTGTCAGGTAGAAATAAAATCACAAGAATGTAGTGACCATAAGTATCAGCTAAACAGGCATAAAGATTTTTGTTCCAGCCAAGAATATTAGACAGATATTTTGTTTTGTTTTTAAAGGAATACATTTGACTGCTAAATTCTAAAGTTGTTTGGCATTCATACTTTAAACCTAAACTATCATCCTGATGTAGCAGGAAAGATTTCCGTGCTCTGAATTCATTATTTTCATGATCATTGTAGAAAATCCCATCTTCCTTACTTCATTTGCATTGTGTCATTCAAATGAAAGTGAAAATCTGCACCTGGAACCACTGGTTGTTACAAGGAATTACTTATCATTGCAACTGGATTGGAATTTATCTGCATTTATTTCATGAGCAAATCACGTAAGGAATTTGACTGCTTGAAACAGAGAAGTTAATAATGCTCCCCTTCCAAATCAGAGAACATTGCATAAAAGCCTTGACAGATTGTTTGGGTACATGTTATCTACCACCAAGAAGGGATTGCCTGATCAATTGATTCCCATGTTTTTTTTTCAATCAAGTAACTTTGATATTGCCAAGATTCAGCTATGTATGATCCATGCTTAGCTTAGGCATTCAAATATATTTCTTTGTTTTCCAATCTATGATTAAACAAAAAAACACTTTTAGAATAAAGCTAGAAATAATCAATTCTTTAAGGTTCATTAGATGTATATCAGGGCAGGACTGCTATTCTGCTGTGATATTGGATATGAAATGTAATTATTAAGACAATGGAACATGTTTAAGGTTAGGTCCATTCTCAGCTATGAAAACTGGCCAAGAGACTCTGGGCCAGCCAGGGTGCTGTGAATTCTCAGGAAAAGATGAGATATAAATCTAAGGACAAGAAGAAGGTTTGAACTAAATTTATAATTCAGTTATATAAATATCCACTCTCACTCATTCCTTTTACTTTTTCTTTGTCTTAGAAATTAAATACTTTTTAATTTGGCCATCTTTTCCAAAAACCTCTTCGGGTTTCTCAAAAGTTTTATTCCCAAATCAGGGCAAGTTTCCCTGAAAAATAACAAAAGGGTTTTTTTTTTTTAAAAAAAAATCTTAATTAAAAAAAATAGCAACACCATTTAAAAAAACTGACAGCTTTTAAAAATAACTGACGCCACATAAAAGTGCAGCATGTGGGATTTAAACAAACAGAAATGGCTTACTAACAAAACAGTATGCGTTGTGTGTAATACTTTTAAAAATCTGGTTACACAACAATGAATCCTGCAGTTTGTCTCAATCTCATGAAGGAGAGCATTCTGTGGTCTTGTGTAGGTTTTTTTTTAAAAACTATAAAAATAAATTTTTTTTAAAAGGCAGTCCAAATCCACGCTAGGCATCGGCTAGCCTGACCACCCAGGATTTTCTTTTCATATATCTGATAGATGTGTTTTGACAAGTTATATTAAGTACAAAGCAGGCCACCAGAGGAGCATGTGGAGTTGATATAGACAGAGACAGAGAGGCAAATAGTAGTACGAGGCATGCTTTTGCAGGCGTGATTTGCCATAACGAAATATGCCCCCCACCCCCCCACCCCTGCATTTTCCATCATATTACCACATTTCTGCAAATATAATAAAGTAAAATAGATCCTGACAGCTTTTGAAAGGATCGGTTTTAACCAGGATTTGCAGTTTCGGTAGCTATCTCTCTCGAACAGAACAAAACCAAAACAAAGAAAGACTGTTTAATTTAGAGCTGCAGTTGCTTGCTTTTATTTACCTTTCTAAAATCCTGGGCAAGAGCAGAAATGCATGTCGGCCCTGTGCTTCTGGTTGCACATAGTCATCACTGCCTTTTATTCAACTATAAAAATCATGTGATGCTATTTTTATTAATTTTAATAATATTTATTTTTCTTATCGGAGGTGAGGACGCAAAGATGCAGTTTGGACTGCTTTATCTTTTCCTTTCCTAGCCAATGTCAAGGGGTATAACTCCATCCTTCCCAAATACATGTTGGCAAAAGTAAAAGCAACCCCCCCCAACACCCCCCCCAACATCTTTGGATGCACTTAGGATGCAAAGAAAACCCCAAAACAAAACAATACACCAACCAAAACCAAAACCAATTAATCAGGGTAAGCCCTGAGAGATTCTACTCAAACTGGAGGCTGCCTCTCTGACACTGATCTCTACTTTGATGTGGATGGAGAAAGAACGCCAGGAACCCCTGAAAAAAATAGAGGTGGGGCTGCCAAAAGAAGTTAGGAGTTTCAATTATTTATTGGATGGAAGACAAGGGAGTGGAAGGTTAGCAAGGAAGGACATCACTACTCCCCCCCTCTCTCTCTCTCTTAACTCCTTGCTTGCCTGTCCCTTTTCTACCCTGGAACAATTGCAGCTATTCCTGCCATATATTTATACCCTGGGTCTGTCAATGCGCCAAATCACTTTGCAGGGTGGAATATGGTTAAAAAGGCCACACTTAGAGTCAAGCTTTGTACAAGGCCGTTATTTTTAATTATTGATGACGAACACCAGAGAGTTACTGGTTCAACACGTATGCCCCAATTTTCTGCTACATTAAACTGTCACTGCTTTAAAACAATATTTATTCATTTGCCTGCCTGCCTGCCTGCTTACTTGCTAGCTTCTTCTCCAAACTGAGTGAGTACCTTGGGAGTTTTAGCTCATTTTAACATAAGAGCTACTTGTAATATCTGGGTTTCAGAAGCCCAAATGATCCCTAGATGGCAGCAGCTAGTGTTTGATATAACATATGGTTGACATCTAGCTGTCATCTGGAGTTCTGCAGTCAAATATGCTAACACTACAGAACCAACTGATTTCCAAGATATTGTATACTTTTAAGTGATTTTGTCTCTAGTATAATTCTTAACCATGAACATTGTATTTTCTCTATGTTATCCACTGTTAAACCACTTGATACAGTATCTTTCCCAATATTTTTTTACAATAAAAAGCATTCTATTACCATGCTTCCCTGAAAATAAGACCTATCCCATAAATAAGCTCTAGCCTGATTTTTAAGTGTGCACCTAATATAAGCCCTACCCAAAAATAAGCCCTGGTTAAAAGCCTGCCCACACCATCCCACTGTTTATTTTTGCTTGCCTGTGTCCATGGCCACAGCTGTGATGGATCAGATGGCTTATACGGCAGTTCAGATCATGTGCCTTTGACCCCATGCCAGATTTACTTCATCTTTAGATGGAGAAAGAACTGAGGCGGGGCATGGGTAGCGAGATGGGAGCTAGGTAGGGGCTGGGGATCACCCCCCCCCCCAGGATTCAGCAGGAGATAGAAGGAGGCAGGCAGCCTGTACACTTTAAATCAGCTGTAGTGCACTGTGGAGAGCATGGCTGACATGGGGAGAGCAGATGGCAGGTGTGCACATAGGCTCCACTGTGGCAGCAGTGCTTCAGTGCCTGGCTGGCCAGGATGGCTCTGCTACTCCTGCAGCAGGAAAGAGACAAGAAACCCATTTGAGGCTCCAAGGCTCTGTTTGCTGCACCAAAACATCAATTTGAACAGAGGGGGTTGATTTTTCTGCAGATGGTTTTAGGAGGGTGCACTGAATCAACTCAGGGTGGCGAATTGCTGCAGCGCTGCCAATGAATGAACAGTGAGGTATGGGGTGGGGCATGCAGGGGTCCCAGCATGGCACCACTCCCACCTCTTGCTTTACCTTGCCTGATTGTTCAGTGGCAGCACTGTAACAATTCTCTGCCCTGAGTAGATTCAGTTCACCTTCCTAAAACCATCTGCACAAAAAATCAATTCCCTCTTGTCGAGTTGGCATCTTGGCACAGCAACAAATAGAGCCTTGGAGCCTCAGTGGGTATGATGTAGGATGCAAGGGCCGAGCATGCAGGGGCGATGGCATGGTGCCATCCCACCATGCCTCCTGCCTTGCCTTGTGATGGCGGAACCGGCCAGTCACCTGGGTGAAAAAATAAGGCATCCCCAACAATAAGCCCTGGTGTTTATTTTGTGGCCCAAAAGAAAATAAGATCGGGTCTTATTTTGGGGAAATACATGTTGTAGAAGGTATCAGAGCATTTGCTTTATTCAAAAAATAAAGGCACACTGTTAAAAATGAAGTTTGAGCACACACATAAAATATTTTTTTCTTTAAAAAAAATCTAGGTTATTAATATAATAAAAGTTTTTATGTATTAGTATTACTTAAACTTGGATACAGGTTGTTGTAGTTTATAATTGTCTCTGTACTGAAAAATGTCAGAGTCACTTTTTGTATATATTTGTTTTATGTTTCTTTTTGTCACTTGATAACTTTTTCCTTTTATTTCCTTCTCTTTTTTCCCCTTTATATTAGCTTGCATTTTATTGGAGTTTTTAATTTAATAAAGCTATATTTAAAAACAGCCATAAGACCATAAAAAAAATCTGTACGCAAAAATAAAAATAAAAATGAAACAAACCCATATGCTTGGAAATGAAGGATGCTAACTATAATTCACTAAGCTGATTAAGCTATGTATCAGTAAAAAAAAAAAAAGTGGGAGTACACTATACATGTAAAGTGAATTGAAATCTGCTTTTCAAAATTACTGGACCAGTTTAAAAAATATTTGTTCATCTAAATGATCTGCAAGTTTCATTTATACTTTTTCTTTAGCTATGAACTTTTTGTCAGAATTTTAAATATGATGCATGCTGTTTTTCCCCCAAGGATTTAATTTTGATTATAGCGCAACAGTTAAAAAACACATAGAAATTATGAGTTTAGAAGCTTATCTTGTCATTTTCTACACCTTTTTCTTCTTCCAGGCCATTCAGATAGTGACCTTACATATATGTAATTATTTAGGAAGAGACTCCACCAAATGCAGGAAGGCTTCCTTGTCCATAGTTCTAGGATCTTTGTAGTGTAAGTTTCAGTGGTGGATTGCTGCATGGTCACACGGGTTCGGGTGAACCCTTAGCTTTGATTGCTGGCTGGCCTCGCCCACCTGCCCTTGTGCTAAGCTATCCATTTATAACTAACTTTCTGGCTCATTCCCTCTGCCCTCACTGCCCAGCTGAGTTTTGCGCTGCCCCTGCTTTACTCACCGGAGTTGCCTGAGTTGATTACCTGCTTCTTTGAAGCTCCGTTTCACTCCCAAAGGGGCACGTGTGAGCAAAGCTCACAACCAGCAAACTGCTTGTGAACGTACGTAAGTACAGCCCACCTCTGGCAAGTTTTATTCTTATGTGGATTTTTATATTGACACTAATGTATATATTGCAAGTTATTGCATATTGCAAGTTATTGCATAAAATAATTATATTGAACTGAATTTTGAGTCATTTATTGCAAAACTCCTCAGCAATGCAACACAATTGTAATGCTTGGAAGATGAGATGACAGTCTCCCCTTAACAGTGTTGAAGAAACACAACCAGTTGCTTTAGAAATGTTAAATCTCTATTATTCAATGTTATTGATACCACTTTTATTTAAAATACCAAACATAGACTTATTATAATGACTTTTCCCATGTTTTAACATGCTTTTCAAATTAATGTTTGTTAACCAAAGATTCATTTTTCATAAAATAGGTACAGCAAGAATTTGAAAACTGATGCAGCACAAATCATCAGTCTTATTATTGGAATGGCCCGATACATCTTTGAGGCACATCTGCATGACCAAGGAATATTTGGGAGAGGGTATAAAAATGTCAAGAAATTTTTGACCACATATCCAAGATGACTTTTTCTAAAATTATGAAAACCTTTTATGAGTACTAAACAGGAACTTAGAGTTGCAGAATACTGTCTGAAATATAAAGACAAAAATATTGGAAGGGAAAAAAACATGGTAATACTAGCCTTTTGATTGAGACTTATAACAGGGAAATATTACTTTCATTACCAAGGATATTTAGAGTAAATATATAATGATTGTGATTTAATAAATCAAAACCATACTAACTTTTATTCTTTGTTTTATAGAATGGAATCAAACCAAGGGGGGAAATTATTTTTATAAAATATACTTCTCCCAAAATTTACGCACAATCAAGATCAGAACTTTAATCTTTCAACTTCTTTTAGAGAAGCTCATATTATTGTAATTTTGAAGGTTGCTGGGGGACAAGGCCAAGTATGATGGACTGGAAGTATCCGAAAAAAGTTAGGTTGTGAGTACTGTGCAAAACCCATGTTGTCATTAAAGAAAGGTATTCATGTTTCCAGAGAGTAGAAACATTTCCAGGTTGTGCCAGCAAGGACAACTAAGGAGAATCAACAAGCATTACTCAGAAAAAATTAAAGGAACATTTTCAATCAAAAGCACACCTTATTTGTTTGGAGAGCAATAAACAAGAGGAGCAGTATACTTAACCAAATCCGTAGATAAGTCAACTGACAAACATTTATCCAGTACTTGAAAAATATTTTCTACTGTTTACAATCTGGTGCAAAGATGTAATCCATTCTCAGACATCGAAGCGAAGATAAATTTGCTAACCTCGGTTCGAGTGGATGTGGGAGTTGGCTTGCATTCATGGAGATCCGCAGTGAAAATAGTTGAATTCATTGCGAACAAAATCAAAACCACCATGTTTTCCAGGATTATTGCAAAGAATCTAAAGGTGTGCCTAATAATCGATGAAGCCTCAACACTTTTAATGAAAACAGTGCTTATAATTTTTGTTAGAGTTGAGGATCCAGAATGCCCAGCAACCATTTTTGTTGAGCTTTTGGAATTAGAGAAACAAGATGCGGAGACCATATGTTCTGCAGTGATGGGAAGCTTGTGTAAAGTTGGGTTTACCACCGAATATCTGCAGAAGAATTTAATCATTTTCTGCTCTGATGGTGCCAATTTTATGCTTGGAAGAAAATCTGGAGTCAGCACCAGAATAGCTCAAGACTTCCCAAACATGGTAATCTGACATTGTTTGAACTACTGCCTCCAACTTGTGCTGGATGATGCAATAAGAGAAATAAAGCAACTCAACCACTTCAAGATCTTCCTTTATTAAATACACACCACCTTCCACAAATCCTGCAAGAACCAGAATGACCTTTTCCAAATCTCTGAACAATTGGGCTCTGAAATTGTGAAGATTGGCAGAGTTTTGGGACCAAGATGAGCTGCCTGTAGTTTAAGGGCAACCATGGCTGTGTGGTGTGCTTATCCAGCGCTACATCAGTTTTTTCTGGGTAATGAAAGATTCCCAGGCATGGCTTCCCGTTTTGAAAATCTAAATCTTTTGAAGGATTTGGCCCTGATGATCGATATTCTAAATGAGATTTCTCTTCTGTCAAATGCCCTGCAGGGGAAAGACACATATCATCAAGGCCAAAAAGTTAGTATTGCGAACAATCAAAGCTTTTGAAGTGCTCAGACAGAGAAAGGGAACTTATGAAACCTTATATGTTCAGATCAAAGAACCCGCCTAATTGTTCCAAATGTAAGTAATCTGATGGTGTTAAGTGTTCTTGGCATGCCTGTTGAGAGATGAGACCCAATTCCTGCAGTGAAAAAGTACCTTAGAGTGCACCACCACATGGGTGATGATCCATGAATAAAGCTGCAACTGAGGAGTCTGGAAGCCTAAAAACAATATGGAAATATCAATAACCAGAAAACTAATAACACAAGGAAGTTCTTGAGTGTATCTCTTTCATTGTGTTATTCTTATGTAAGGTGTAAGTGCATGCTATTAAAGTCTTCCTTTCTGTGTCTCTTCTTTGTGCAGACCATTCATTGGAGCAAGTGTGGTTTAGTGATGTAGAAGACCAGCAAGGCCAGTCATCCTTCCTCTGTAAGTAGCTGTCTTTATTGCTTTGTGTGCTGGATTCATCCTTAATATAGTAAGTGCATGCAATTCAAGTCTTCCTTTCTGTGGCTCTTCTTTGTGCAGGTTATTGGAGCAAGGTGGTGAGATGGTGGCGCAGAAGATGGTGGTACCGGCAAGGCAGTAATCTTCCTTCTGTAACTAGCTGTCTTTATTGTTTTGTGTGCTGGTTTCATCCTAATGCAGTGCATGCAATGGAAGAGTTCATTTCAGTGTCTCTTCTTTGTGCAGGCCATTCATTGGAATCAGTGATACTGAAGACTGGCAAGGACAGTCATCTTCCTTCTGTAAATAGCTCTTTTATTGTTTTGTGTACTTATTTTAATCTTATTGTAGTTCATCGATTGGGGCAAAGAATTCAGTGACATTGTCTTGGCCACTCCCACCCAGTCACATGAGTGCCAAGCCACTCCCATCCAGTCACATGACTGCCAAGCCACACCCACCCAGTAAGCCACTCCCACCTGGTCATATAGCCGGCAAGCCAGTCCTACCCGGTCACATGACCGACAAGCTTCTCCCACAAAGCAGTCCCCACGTGCAGAAGAGGTTCCAAAAATTTTTGAAACCCATCACTGGAGCACAAACTCATTTAGAGAATATTAGCATAAGTCTTTACTCTTTTTTTTTAAATCCCAGCATTTAGTATGTTGTGATATGAAGAGGAACAATGGCTGTACATTCCCTCCCATTAATAGATTCATTTTGCCAAGGCTCGTCTATTGAGAGCTACATCACACATTTGCCTCACAGCCTTGTGACTAGGTTTTAATCCAACCTCTACTGACATAACTGGAAGTCTGTCAAATTTGCTAGCAGTGTGAAGTGATGTCATGAAAAGTCAATCTGTTTTTGTATAGAACTAATATATTCTCTCCAGGGTGATATGCTTAAATTGTTATAGAAGGCCAGAAAGAATCAGGCTCACATCCATCTTCAGCCATAGAAGGTGAACAACTCACAAAGAAGCTTTTCTTTGGAGAAAATGGAAACAGTGCTAAATACATTAATTTAAGCTCCTGGAGGAAAAGCAGATAGAAAAAGATTCCCATGTTCAGTGATTATGCTAGCAGTGACTGTCAAAGAAGGAGGCATTTTGGGCAAAGTTACTGATAAATGTAACTATTCAAATGGGTTCATGTCTTTTCCAAGAGAGTGCTGATGGACCCAGGAATATTTTCCAAAGCTGTTGAGGGGTTTATCCATCAACTAAATTCCAATTTCTCAAATATACAAAAAACAAAACAAAAACCAGCTTCCACTAATTTTCAACAGTTAACTACCCAGGTGCCCTTTCTATCAAGTTGTCATCGGCAGAGATGTGAAAGCATCCAATTCCAGATTCTCTTATAGTCTTCCTGGATCCTGCTAGCTAAGAAATACTCTTTTCATTATTTATTATCATGTAAGGATATCAGTTACTACTGAGTTTTGAAAGAAAAGTTATGCATTTAACTGAAATCTCTTAAGAACAATATGCAATGGGGTGGGATAAATCAGTGGTAATTAAAATATTGCATTTTCTACATATAGCAGTAGCAATAGTACTTAGACTTGCTGTATTTTTCGGAGTATAAGACACACCTGAGGATAAGACGCAGCAAGGTTTTGAAGAGGAAAATAATTAAAAAAAGTTTTTGCACTCTGCAAACCTTCTAAAAACGGCTCGTTTTTTGCAAAAACGGGCCCATTTTTCTCCCCCCAAAAGGCATGAATAGCCTTTAGGGAGCTTTTAGAGTGCTCCTGGGGAGGGGTGGGGGGTGGGGCAAAAATGAGCAAAAAATGTTTTTCATTTAAAAAAAGGGCATGGATAGCCTTTAGGAAACTTATAGAGTGCTCCTGGGGGGTTGGGGGGGGTGTAAAATTGAGCAAAAAAACGGCCCATTTTTTGCTCAATTTTACACGCCCCCCAGTCCCGCAGGAGCACTCTAAAAGCTTCCTACAAGCTATCTATGCCCTTTTTGGTGCCCTTGAGCCATTTTGGTGAAGGGGGTGTGGTTTTGGGAGGCAAAAAATGCTGTATTCGGTGTATAAGATGCACCCAGATTTTCAGCCTCTTTTTTGAGGGAAAAAAGGTGTGTCTTATACTCTGAAAAATATGGTATATACTGCTTTACAGTGCTTTACATCCCTCTCTAAGCGGTTTACAGACTCAGCATATTCTGACCCCAACAATCGGGGTCCTCATTTTTACCGACCTCAGAAGGATGGAAGGCTGAGTCAACCTTAAGCCTAGTGAGATTTGAATTGCCAAATAACAGTCAGCTGACAGTCAGCAGAAGTAGCCTGCATTACTACATTCTAACCAGTGCGTCACCACATAATACTCCATTATTAAGCATCAGTCTGGATTCCACAAAGGTATATGAAATTCCCACAGGAATTGATTGATTGGGGAATTAGGATCCCATGAAAATAGGCAGGACTCTATAAATTGATTTTAGATTACAGTCCAGTGGTGGGTTGCTCCTGATTCAGCCCAGTTTGGCTGAACTAGTAGTAGCAGCAGCGCTAGGCCCCACCCATCCACCTGGACGCTTTTGCGCATGCACAGAAGTGTTGTGCATGTAGTAAATATATTTGCAACCCACCCACCACTGTTATGGTCCGTTTATTGTCACCACTTTGGGAGAAAAAATCCTGCATTTTTTTGAGAATGCCAGAACACTTCGCTTTTCTTTAAATCTGAACTAATTTTCAAATTTCCAGTTAAAGCACAAGTCAATGGAAAAGTCTACTCAAATAGTTATCTACAATTGTGCAGAGAATAAAGTTTGTTTATAATGCTGTCTTGTACTAATATTACTCTATATTGATTGATTCTGAGGAATAAGAGTCATCAAAGCAATTTGAGGACTTTTACTCTCAAGGAAGCAGATGACCAGGCTTAATTAAGTACCTGCTAAACTCTGAATTAAGCAAGGAGGCTAATTGATGGTTGCTTCCTCGCAGGTAGTTACAGTGAGGGCAAATGCTTCTGGGAGGGAAAGAGAGAAAGATTTTATTTTCATCAGTCATCATATAGCAGTATAAAAATAGTAAGATACAATAAAGCATTCATAAAAAATATAAATAAACTGAATTAACTATTCTGGATATTAAAGGCAATTGAGATGAATGATAAATAGAAGTTTAGACAAAAGCTGTCTTAAAATCAGGAGAAAAAGCGCTCCATCAGACTTTTAAAAGAAGAATATAAACATGATAGAACGCAGCAATAAAAGAATATTAACACAAGACATTAATCAAAACTGTTCGACAATATGAAAATATAATAGGGCAAAGAAAGACTTTATGCCCCTTATGCCAATTAGGGAAAGTAAAAGTCTGTGTGTGAGAGAGGGGAGAGGGACAGGGAGGGAGAGAGGGGGGGAGGGAGGGAGAGAGAGGGGGGGAGGGAGGAGGAGAGAGAGGGAGAGAGAGAGAGGGAGAGAGAGAGATTTATCTTGGTTTCATCCCTAATCTCTAGAAGGAGAATGTTCCATAGGGCAGGTGCTATGGCAGTAAAGGCACACCCTCCAGGGCCCTGCCGTTCCTCGGCCAACAGGATATGTTTTGTGGAAATTTATGGAAATCAAATATCTTCTTTGTTTTTAATCTGTGTATATTTTCAATAACATTTCTTCCAGTAGTCCAGCAGCTGCTGCCTGAATTGCTCAATCAACTGTCCTGAGCCATGTAGCCTATTTGCCACCAAATATCCAGATACTCCAACACTTAACATGCTCTTTGTTGACCTGCGTGACAACCATTTCAGAATGGTTTTCTGTAAATTACATCTCACCATATTGTTTTGGGGAGATACACTCTGGCACTTCTGATAAGATTTGTTCATAATTCTCATACCACTGGTATAGTTCTCATCAGTGGTGTATTAACCATTAAGCAGACTAAGCATATGCTTAGGGCACCAGGCCCAAGGGGACACCACAAAGTTGAGAAAGAAAAAAATCAATGAAGATTTATATAGTATGTACAAAGGAGGGGATCACCAAGATTTGTCAGTGCTTAGGGCACCAGTGAGCCTTCATCCGCCACTGGGTCTCATCTTCCTCAGAACATGAAAGCCCGACAACCATGTCAACGTAGTGCTTCACTGGGGGAATCATTATTATTATCATCATCATCATCATCATCATCATCATCATCATCATCATCATCACCATCATCACCATCATCGTAAATTGGTTCCTGCAGAGATCCCAAAATAGTTTTCTCTTATCAAAATCATGACTAGAACTCCACAGTGGAGAAAGCAGTTTGAAAGAAGAAAAAAGGGATTAAATGTATTACAGATGAAAAGTAGATGACATTGCCACATCTTTGAAATCCTTCCTTCCCTATTTGCTTTGCTACAATAGAAATGGTTATCAATGGCCACACTCCTTATTTTCCTCAAGATTCATTGTGGGAATAGTATAGCAGAGGCAGACTTGGGACAATAAAATTACATTACAACATTTATATTATCTATCAATACAGCATTTTGATAGAAGGATTTATATAGGAATACACAATGGGATTACACTGTAAAAATCACAAAATTATATAATCTTACTTAACTTAAAATCCCCCAAACTCCCAACACTCATTTTTCTTCTTCTAATATCACCAGCAAGGTATGTGATTGTGTTTAAATTTCTGTCATGGGACTCCATGATCTTTTCTATATTGTGTTGTGGATTTTTGATAGTTTCAAGATAGCTCTTGTTGTATTTCCTGACCAAGCAATCTTTTCTGATAATTGACTAAATGGGAGAGCTAAATCAATACAGGAATAACTAAAATCATTGCCTCTGCAGGCAAAGAGGTAGAGGAAATTGTAGATGAAAATTGGTTAGCATAGCATGTATTGTAAACAGAGAAAAATTCAGGGGGTACCAAAATGGTCAAAATGTCAATGGTTACCAGTTAAAGCCCCCCCATCCCTTTTTTATATTTGTCATGCTTCAATTGTGCAGTGCAGCCATCTTGTCTTTTTTTTTACCTTCCCTGAAAACAGCCTTTATGCATATGAGTGAATGGCAGTGCAACCCTAGTATGGAACATTGGACAAAAGACACCTGAAAAGCATTGTCTTCTGTTACGTAAGTTATTATTATTTTTTTACAAAAAGTGGAAGCTATGTGAGAGGTGATCATCGTGAACATACAAAAGAGAAAAAAAAAAACTATTTCCCCTGATCAGGACTTGCCCCTAATCAGAATCCTCATCTCTTGCCATCTTTTTGAAAATGAATGTGTGGGAATTCTGCCACTGACAGTGCTCCGGCAGTAGGAAAGCATGCCTTATGTATCAGATTTAATCACACTAATCTGGGTTGTGGCTTGGGTGTGCAGGCTTCTCTTGAAAAAAATCATTTCTTAATGAGATTCTGTGAAATTGGACTGATAAACTTTAAAAGATGCCCCTTTGCTTCTATTCAAATGAATGGGGAGAAACAGTGGGAGATTTAAAAGCTGTCTTTCTGGTATATTGAGATAGATCTCATTAGTGAATGGAATGATTTTACTAAGGATGAAACCTTCTACAGTAAGAAAACATAACCTGCTGTAGATGAGCAAAATCCAAGTCAATTAAAGGGGGGAAAACCACCATCATCACGCCATCTCTTTGTGCTTGTGCCCATTCATTTGAATAATACCAAAAGAGAGAACATGGTTTTTCATAATATTCCTTTCTTTTTAAAGTTGAATTGGACGTGATCTCATTAATACCGAAGTGTTTTTACTTGAAAGAGCTTCCACGGTTAATCTACTGTTCAACCTAGATTAACCAAATCAAACATGATGGGGGGGGGGGGGGGGAGAAAAGCAGACTGTAATATTTTATCTGTTTCTAAGGTATTACATCTGACTTTAAAAGAGAAATATTTTAGATCATGCTACATCTCTTTTTTGTCTTATATAGAAGGCAAAGGAATTTGTCTTTCTAGATAAATGCATGTTTAAACACAAACAGAGAGAGACATTTCTCCAGAATACAAATGGTATTCTGATTGCAGTTTTGATTTAAGGACAGACTTAACAATCACAGATGTTTATAAACCGTCCCCATTTCTGCCATAAGTGTCAAAGGTATTTGACGTTGTGGTCATAACAGGACTGTGCTCTTGGTAGTACAACTAATTTCTCTAAGCATATTGAATGTGCAGCTTTGCAAAAGATTTTAAACCTAGACAAGATGGGTTAACTTATCCCGAATAATTCATTCTGTACCCATTCAGGTTTCATTACAAGTAGCTAGATGGTTCTAGTATTCTCCTGCTGCTTGGTTAAATTGCAACCCTTTCTCATTCTAGATAAATAAAGAGACTGTCCTATTTAGGAGCCCCAAGCCATGATGAATTTTTAAAGGGGAAAAAATGAGATATAATTAAAATGAATAAAAGTGCTTTTGCTCTGCTTAGAAAGTAGTGTCTCAATTCCCTGCCACTTCTTGCTTTAAAAATTGTATTATTGCAAGTAATTCATCAGTACTGGAGTGTATTTTGGGATAGACAGCACGTATTTATATAAAATGCAATATTCCACCCCACCCCCTACTGTTATATCTACCCAGTGCTAGAAGGAACTTTGTGCAGAAGAGAATGTGTCGTAGAAGGAAGTATATAACTGTTTGTATTGTGATCTGACACAGGAAGAGCTACATGGCCAAAGGGCTATGGGGAGCTTATAGGCTTCATAATGTGGCTGGCAAGATACCTGTCAAAGCCTGATTGAAAAGTCTATGATTTCCAGTTGTTGCTGAAGGTGATGTTGAGCAACTTCTAATGGGTTTACAAATTCCACATCCCAGATTTAAAGAATGCTGAGAAAAAGAAAGATGCTATCTGAAAGCTATGAAAAATTTCCATTAACACATTTCTCATTTGATCCCCCTTTTATTTATTTTTCAAACTTTCGTTGTTTTCTTTTTTTCTGCTGCTTCCTGTCCTGTCTCCATTTCATGGTATAGATATTAGATTCTATTTTAAATTTTTGCTTAAATGTAAATTTGATTTCAGACAGGTTTTGCATTATCTTCCTTTCATTCATTTTCCCTCATTCAGATCTATTTCTGTTTGTGGTTGTTATACAATTTATAAATAATATAATTTAAGGCAGTGCTTCTCAAACTCAACAACTTTAAGATGTGTGGACTTTTAACTCTCAAAAATCCCTTGTCACGTCAATCTGGGAGTGGAAGCCCATACATCTTAGAGTTACTGAGGCTGACAAATACAGTACTGGTTTAATATATCCATGTTCTTTTTTCCCCTTGTAAACAATACAATTTCCTGTCCATTACTGTCCTGTTAATAGGTTTTGAAGTAATTGGAGGAGGAGGGGAATAATGAAATGTACATAGTAATATTATGACACACAGCGCATGAATTACGTACTTGCAATTGATATTGCAACACAAATAGAAATCGCCACAATGTACATTTCATAATTTTATCATTACAGTTTGTACTGATTTCATGTAAGTATATCTGCATGTATATGTGCAAAGATACATATAGAGATGCCACTGGAGTTTTCAAGGATAAGCTTCAGTCATTTTGTATGAATCCAGTCATTATGATTTATAATTTACATGGAATGGTTTAGTGTATGTGTGAACCCAGCTTTGCACCAAATCATAGTTTAGAAGTGTTTTTCAACCTTTTTTGTGCAAAGGCACACTTTTTTCATGAAAAAAATCACGAGGCACACCACCATTAGAAAATGTTAAAAAAAATTAACTCTGTGCCTATATTGACTATATATAAAGTAATTTTCCCACGGCACACCTTACACTATGTCACGGCACACTAGTGTGCCGCGGCACAGTGGTTGAAAAACACTGGTTTAGAAAATGATGGCTTTGAATAACAAGAGAACACAGTCAGTTTTAGGATCACCAAAGAAAGACTGGTTAACTGATAATTGCTGTCAACTGTTTTTGCATAGAAAGTATTCCCGTTTCAACTGCCAGCATCTGCTGCCAATAATAATCTCTGCAAATAAGGGTAACAAAATCTGGACTTGGCAGTTTGGACAGCCACTCCCTACCTCTAAAGACATCATCATATAGCTACCCTAAACTGGCATTCTTGGCATACATGAAAATAAGGTTCAACGTTTTCAAAACTATAAGCTAACAGCAGTCTCCATAATCAGTCTAAACATTTTTTTTTCTTGTTGAACAAAATGCATTTCCCCCTGGAATTCTATTCTGGCTTATTCTGTTTTTTTCTCCTTCTCCCCTCCCCCCTTCTCTCTCTCTTTTTATAGAGAAGGGCCATTAAGCAGAAGCATTATAGTCAGCTGTAGGTACTTATCCATGTTGCAAATGCAAATCTGGATAGAAATGAAATTGTGATTTAAATAGCTCCACATTAATTTAAATCTCAGTATGACTACACACACCTGTGCACAATGACAACTTAGCTACATCTTAACCCCCTTATGGGTCACAAGAATTTTTAAAGCTGTTTCTGATTTATGCTACTGGCAATGGTCATCTACGATGTGCATGTTTATAAAGCTATACATTCAGGTCAATGACTTTTGTGAAATAAAAACAAATAAGGGTGGGTTTTTTCAAATTTTCCTGAACAAATTTCTTCCCAATCGCTTCACAATTATTCCTGATAAACAATGAAGCTTCCTCTTTGCCCACCCACCCCACTTTAAAATAATTGCTCTTTAGCAGATGACTGAGTGCAATTTAAATTTGGTGCAAACTAATTTCATATGAGAGAAAGCATCTTAAAGCAGGTGATTCCACACCCCAATTTAGAGACAAATATTGGCAGATCCAGTATCTTTTGTGTGTATGTAATGTGTGTGTGTGTGTGTGTGTGTGTCTCCACTATTGTTGTCACAGAAACATAATCAGAGATATTCATATGTCTCTTGGCTTTTATAGTCTAGCAGATGGCAAGGCCTAGCTGTCCTGGCTGGATCTGGTACAGGTGGGTAGTACTTGGATGAAAGACCACAGAAAGCTCCTGAGTTATAGGATATATTGGGATGTTAAAATAATGGAAGGAAGCAATAGCAGCTGTCTCCATATGGATGAAAAGAAAGTCACATAGAGAACTACCAGAGACTGAGCTGGATTTAAGGCAGCTTTTACCTTTATATTTTGGCCTTACAAATCTTGATAATCTTAAGTAAGTGATAGCTATTGGCTGCTCAGGCACATCCTGTGGGTAGAAAGTACAGAAATTGATGAAAATTAGACAACACAAGAAGTAGTCCTTGACTTAGAAGATTTAGTGACCATCCTAAGTTATAATGGCCCTGAAAAAATGACCTATGGCCATTTTTCATACTTATGACCATTGCAGAATCCCCATGGCCACATGATCAAAATTTGGATGCTTGACAACTTGACTGACTCATATTTATGACCATTGCAGTGTCCTGGGATCACCTTGTGATCACCTTTTGTAACCTTCTGACAAGCAAAGTCAATTGGAAAGTCAGGTTCACTTAACACTGTTACTAATTTACCAGCTGCAGTGATTCACTTAACAACTGTGGCAAAAAAGATCATGAAATGGGGCAAGATTCACTTAATAAATGTCTTAACAAGAAAATTTCAGCTCAATTGTCGTAAGTTAAGGGCTACTTTATTAAAGCTCTTCTGGTTGTTTTCAAGTTTCAAATCTCAATTTTATAATATGATCGTATAACACGGACATAGCATATCTTGGTGACACGCAAAACTCTGTTTTTACTTGAAAGTCTTAGCACAATTTGGGAGTATATTTAGCTATATTCAGCAGACCTAACAATATAAAATATTCATACATTTTCAAATATAACATAGAAAGAAATACCTAGTCTGTTCTTAAGCCTATAATGACATAACTTAGAGCAGCTTATTTCTGTTATTCTGTGAGTGATTATGTTAGTGTATGAATTTAGAACCTGTTCCTTCTGTTGATGAACTTCTGTTGCTTCATCTCATCAATACAGCTTCATTTTCAGTTTTCAGATACTTCAACAGTCGAAATTAAGACATTGTAAAAGTGGTGGATGGAGAAGTGATTAGGCTGCAGAGTGCAGACAAAGACCTATGAAGATTTTTGCTCCATATCCTAGGTCAGAGGAAGTTGCGTGCCCGTTTCTTTAAAATATGTAAATCAATGTATCATATGACAGCTAACAAAAGTGAAAATAGTTAAAGAATGTAATGTGCATTAACATAGGACTAATAGTAGGAGAATGAGTGGACGAGGAAGCCTACTATTCTAGTCAAAGGCTCATATTCCTGTAATTTAGGGGGAACTGGAGTAAAGTGGTTCTCTAACAATCTCTAGCTCTGTCTTTTTAAATTGAACGGGAGAACTTCTCTTTCTTTGAGAGAAGACTGGGCGGCTTAGATGGGGTCATGGACATTGCAAGAGAAATCAAAGGTCTGTTATGTTGCAAATGCTATGACATGTACTTGGAACAAATGTCAAGATGGAACTCTATAGGGGAGACATTTCTATCATGCCATCATCATAAGTGTGTCAGCATTTTGGTATTATTGTGACCTGTTGCAGATGTGACTGGTTTGGATTCCCAGGAACTGGTCAGGCTTTTATTTCTTTTTTTAGGTAAAAGTACAGGTTCTCCTCGCACATATGTGCTAGTCGTTCCCAACTCTAGGGGGCGGTGCTCATCTCCATTTCAAAGCTGAAGAGACAGTGCTGTCCGACGATGTCTCCATGGTCATGTGGCCATCATGACTATATGCCAAAAGTGCACAGAATGCTGTTACCTTCCCACCAAAGGTGGTCCCTATTTTTCTACTTCATTTTTATATGCTTTTGAACTGTTAGGTTGGCAGAAACTGGGGCAAGTAATGGGAGCTTACTCCATTACTTGGCGCTAGGGATTTGAACTGCCAAACTGCCGATCTTTCTGATCGACAAGTTCAGTATCTTAGCCACTGAGCCACTGCATCCCTGTTTCTTTGTTTTAGCAATTTAATAACTCTAGGGCTTTCTATGTGTATAGCAATGCACAAGCAACTTGCTGATATATAAAAACAATATTCAAAATGAAGCCAATAATTCAGTCTTTCTGTAACGTTTCTGGCATTCAACAGATCATAAGAAGCGTGATTTTTCTGTTCTGAAAATCTCAGCATTTCTCCCTTTCTTCAAAAATATCTATTTTAAGAGGTTTTTGCACTTATGTGTAAGACCTTACAACATTTCTAAAGTAAGAAGAAAATACTCCTTAATTAGGTTAATATTTTATTTATGTTATATTCTCCCCCTGGTCATGTCTAACACAGAAGTTCTATTTATAGTCTTGCCAAATACCAAAGTACCAATCAACAGAACATAAATTTACTTTTGCACACAATCCCCCCCCCAAAAAAAGTAA
The DNA here is from genome assembly GCF_051295495.1 of Thamnophis sirtalis. Taxonomy (NCBI): domain Eukaryota; kingdom Metazoa; phylum Chordata; class Lepidosauria; order Squamata; family Natricidae; genus Thamnophis; species Thamnophis sirtalis. Next base: position 140,668,811 of record NW_028261381.1, read on the forward strand.
GAAAGAAAATAGGAAAAAAAAAAACCTTACTTAAAACAACATTTACACTTTCCCATTCCTTTGTTTTACAATTTATTTAAGCAAACACTTCAGATTTTTTTCAATGTGGTGTTTTTTTTAGGTGTTATATATTAGCTTGTCTAGAAAATTAGCGTATCTTTGACTTTTTGATGTTAAAAAATGAAAGTGTGTCACCTATACTTGCTCTAAATCTCAACTCTTTTCATTTAAATTTCCATTTCTGATATTACAGTGCATGTATAACAGTGTTTGCATTTAGCATAAGATACAACTCTAGTTATCATTTGAATATAATATTTCGGAATTGCACTCATCAGTTGAAAAGTCATATGTGAATCTCCAGTTTTGGCAATTGGTGTAAAAAATGAGGACATTTCTGCAATTCATTGTATCTGGGACTACTTTCAATTTTTTTAAAAAAATAGATTAAAATCAACCTTAGCTGCCAGAATCCAGAAGAGGTCCTGGGAAGATGCTGTGTCTATATTTCTTCATAACTAGATTTGGTTCCTTTTTCAGTTCCAATTCATTACCTTGTTTATATTTTATTCATTTTATCACTATTAGTAATTAGACATACTGCACATAGCAGTGGTGGGTTCCGGATCCCTTTCCAACTGGTACGAATGGAAGGGGCTGGCATCGCCCACATGGATGCATGTAGCGCGTGCGCACATGAACGTGGTGCACGAATGGGTTGTAGCTGCCAGTGACACTTCTGCAAGCCTCTGCGATGCTCCAGCTGTTCATCAGAGTATCACACAGGCACTGTACGGGCCATGCATGTACATGGGAGAGCCAAAGGTTTTAAAGGACAGGTGAGCTTGGAAGGGTGGTGGGCCCTCCGGAGCACCGTACCGGAACGGTACCTGGTGCTCCAGACAGGCTCCAATATGCCCGTACCGGGGTATACTGCCTGCAACCCCTGGCATGTAGAACCTATTTTCATTGAGTGTGTTTACACTGTATTAAACCAAAATGCAATTTTTAATTTTTAATGGCTTAAGAGGTCATATGTATCAGGCATTACAGTTTGCATTCCTTGTTTAGTTGTAGCTTTTATTTTGTATGAGCCCCTAAATTCATAGCTTATTCAACATATTATGATCAAGCAAATTATGAAAAGCAAAGTGAACCCTTACCAGGAAATATTGCAGTCCACCTTTTTCAGATTTTTTTTAAAAAGTCCAAAACTTGGATTTTTAAAAAATGAAAACTATTGTTATGGCGGTTTGGTACCAAAGGTGGGTTGCTCTCAGTTCGGCCCGGATCGGGTGAACTGGTAATAGCGACGGTGGGAGGATCCACCCACCCACCTGGATTCTTCTGCGCATGTGCGAGAGCACCCGAACCGGTAGTAAAAAGAATTGACAACACACCACTGTTTGGTACACAATATTATATGTAGTCAAGAACTTAAATTCCACAGAAAGCCTTTTCTTATTAGATTTTTCCTGAATTTTGTTTGATGTTCTGTAAGATTCACTTCTGGTATCTTTTTAACATGCTTGAGATACTCTCCAAATTTGCCTTCTTCTCCAAGGATACTCCATACAAACACTTGGGTACACTTGTTTCAGAGATGCAGAACATTCCCATTTATAGCTTGGCTCAGCTTCAGGGGGCCTCGATCATTTCAGTTTCATTTCAGCTATCAACTACTTTAAAACCATATGATTTATTTTTTTAAAAATAATATATTGTATAATTATTGAGAGCTAGTCCGGTTTAGCGGCTAAGAAACTGGACCAGGAGTGATAGATACCAAGCTCTAGTCTTGCCTTAGACACGGAAGCCAATGGGCTAACTTTGGCTGATCACTCTTTCACAGGAAGAGGAAAGAAAGTGGTGGCAAACCATTTCCAAAAATATTGCTGAGAAAACTAAAGACTTGTCATTACTCATATTGAAAGATACACTATACCAGCGATGGCAAACCTTTTTTGGCTCACGTGCCATAAAGGGGGGGGAGCGCAGGGGGGTCATGCGCAGGGATGCCACACCCATAATGCAATGTGCGACCCTCCCAATGTGCATGCCGCATGAGAGGCACAACCCCCCATTTTTTGCATGCTTTTTTTGCCCTCTCCAGGCTCCAGAGGCTTTATAGGAGCCTGTGGGGAGGGCGAAAACAGCCTCCCCTGCCCCCCCCTCCCGAGGCCCTTTGAAGGCTTCAGGGACAGGAAGGCTTAAACCAGCCCTATAAGCAAACTGGAAGTGACTTCCAGTTTGTTCGTAGGGTTGTTTTTAGTCCTCCGGAGGCTTCAGGAAAGCCTCCTGAAGGTCCCCGAAGCTTCCGTAGGACTTAAACCGACCCTACGAGCAAACCAAAAGTCCATTCCCGAACTTCTGGTTTGCCCATAGGTCCATTTTTTGTGCTCCGTAGGCTTCAGTGAAGCTCCTGAAGCCTCAGGGGGAGAGGCTCCGGAGGGGTGGGGAAAACTCTTTTTGCCCTCCCCAGGCTCCAGAGGCTTTATAGGAGCCTGGAGAGGGTGAAAACAGCTTTTAAAAAGGCTTTTAAAAAGGCATGCGCACTGGCCAGCTGACAGGGCAATGCCTCACGTGCCATGACAAATGGCTCCATGTGCCACCTGTAGCACGCGTGCCATAGGTTCGCCATCCCAGCACTATACCAACTATAATAACACTACATTTTGTTTATATAGATATCTGAATGTAGTGCAAGTATCCCAGTTTCATCCATCATGAAAAGCACCCAGAGGATGTTGATAAGTAATGTCGGCAAGACGCTGTCATTCATTTCCAGTCTCTTTTGATAACAAAGAGAGGATAAATGATGATAAAACCCACTGAGAACTTTTTAACAAAATTCTACCTGCTCACAGATGAATTCAGTCCTGGCCTAAAATGTTTTGAACTGATATCTATGTAGGGTTTTTTTTTTAAGTCCATGGAGTGGTGTTTCCGCAATGTGTGATATTCTTTCAGATAAATGTTTGCCTTGAAAAGAAGCAATATTGCTTAAGAAAGAGAAGCAGATAACAGTTATTAAAACATTAATAGCTATTAACCAAAACAGTAGGACAGCAACTGTGAATATTTTAGGTTTAAAAATCCCTAGATACACTTTATTATCTCATAGGAGGTTGCTGCAAAGATGTGCATACCTATGGTAACTATTTCACGTTTCATGAGTAGAGTGAGTACAAAATAATTATTGTACCAATAAAGGACAATATTGTAGCTCAGGGTTGAAATGAGAAGTCCTTGATGCTCTCTGAGCTTGCTTGTTTTTTGCAGACATTTCATTACCCTAACCAGGGATCATCATCAGCGCTAGTAAGAAGTGCTGTTTGCTGTCAGTTTATATTCTGGAGTCTTGCCTGTCTGTGTGAGGACAGTTTAGAGATTCTTTGGCTGGGCTGTTTACTGATGGCTCTTTAGCAGTTTCTTGATTGGGGTATTGTTTATTTGAGTGTTGGTCTAAAGTTAATCTTGGTATCACAGTTTAGTTTAGTTTGGTTTACTTTATTGTCATTGTACATGGTACAATGCAATTAAATGCCATCTTCAGTGTACATTATAACCATAAAAATAAAAACACAAACATAGATCTTTTACTTTCTGTATAATTGAAATTGAAAACCCGATATTGCACTATACCAGTGATGGTGAACCTTTTCAGCACCGAGTCCCCAAACTGATACATGTGTGTATGTGTGTGCACTGAAGCACTGGAAACCCGAAGATCAGCTGGCTGGTGTGCACATGCTTGTTTTTTGGCCATTTTCAGGCTGTTTTTCAGGCAGGTTTTGACTGTTTTTCAGGCCGTTTTTCAGCTATTTTGCAAACCTGAAAAACAGCCTGAAAAAGGCCCCCCAAAAGGCCCAAAACAGCCATTATCAGGCCGTGAAGACCAGCTGGCTAGCGTGCATGAAGAGCAGCTGGCGACGGTGCATGTCCCCACAGAGAGTGCTATGTGTGCCACCTCTGGCATGTGTGCTATAGGTTTGCCATCACGGCACTATACCATAGAATTCAATATAGTTACTACCCTGGGATAGAAGCTGTTTTTCAGCCTATTTGTCCTTGTTTTTATTATCCTGAACCACCTGCCAGATGGTAATAGTTCAAAAAAAGGGTGCTTAGGATGAGAAGGATCTTTAAGAATGTTTTGAACTTTCTTAAGGCAGAGGAGCAATAAAGCTCTTTCAAAGAGGGGAGAGGGCAACCAATGATCCTCTGGGCAATGACGTTAACCCTCTGGAGTGCAGTCCTATCTGCCACTGTGCAATTGGCAAACCATAAGCCATAAGGTCCCATAAGCCTGATGTTAACCCTAACCCTACTGTAGTTAGGGTAATGAAACATCTGCAAGAAAACAAGCAAGTTCAGAGAGAACCAAGGACTCCTAATAATTGTTTAATTATTTAATTATTCAGCTTTTAGCTGTTGCTTTTAAATGCCATGTCAAGCTACAATAAGACATCTGCATCTGCAATTGTCTAACTTGGTTTGGGGTATAGCATCAGCCAAGACCTCAAGTGCAGGTGACGTTGTGGCAATTGTCATCTGGGAGTCATTTATGGATTTCAAGTACAATGATCACTGAATGTGAGACCCAGTTCATTAAGTTGGGTTCTAGGGACCAGTTGGTATTGTTTTGTCCCTGCAATATAGCATTCTCCCTGCCTGAGCTCCTTGATTCTATCTTGAGATTAGCAATGGAGTACCTCAAGTTTATGGTCCTTCTGCCTTCTCTGGGAATAGAATCTGTTGTATAGTTAAAGTTAGTCCTCGCTGTTACGAATGACAGTTCGGCAGCAGCCAGGCGCGTCTTAGCCAATCAGACGCGCCTGTCAGTTGCCGGGCTGTCAGGCGCTCGAGTCTGCGGAACTATAAAAGGCAGACTCTTTCAAACTGTCAGTTGTTCAGCACCAGAGCAGACGAACTCTCCGGTCCAGCTGGAGCTGCTTCGCTGCCTCTCTACACAGAATATCCTTCTGTTGGTTACATTGTTCAACCAGCACCATTGCCTGGTCGTATCCTGTTACTGTTACAAGTTGTGTTATAATAAATTGGTTACAGAGTTACCGGACACGAGCCTCTGTCTCATTCCTGAAGATATAATACTGGCGACGAGGACTGGGGACCTGTAACCAGAAGAAAAAAAAATCAACTGCCACTTCTAGTCAGATCGTCTACACTCCAACCAACTGCCATGGCCGGAATGCCAACTTTTGCCCCTTTTGGGGTTGGAGGTGAAACGTGTGAGGCATTTCTTGAACGATTTGAATGCTTTCTAATCGCGAACAACCGTCAGGGTTATTCTCAAGCGAGGAAATGTGGTTTCTTCCTTACGGCTTGCGGTCCGGAAATGTTTGCCACCACAAGGTCCTTTGCCGCCCCAAGAGCGGTGTACGACCTCACCTGGCAAGAACTAACAGACGGACTTCAGGCATACTACGCGCCTACTTCCTCTCAAATAGCCAGACGCTTCGCTTACCGCAGGCGAGTCCAAAAGCCTGCAGAGACAGTCAATCAATTTTTGCAAGCCTTGAGAGTTGCTGCAGCACAGTGTGAGTTCCCAGATCTGGAGGCAAACCTCGCAGAGCAATTCGTCTGTGGCCTGAAGGATATTTTCCTTAGGCGTAGGCTTTTGGGCAAGCCTAAGGTCACATTAGCCTATGCCATAGACGAGGCTCACGCTGCGGAGTTGGCAGATTCATCGTCCAGCGAAATAGAACGCTACCTCGCGCAGATGACAGTTGCTGGAGGGTTACCTGCCACTCAAGCCTCAACCGCTCCAACGCCTCCTCCGCTCCAGCAGCCAACTTACATTACAAATCTAATTGATGAGCTAGCCCCCCTGCCTGACTATCTACAACAACTTCAGGTAGATAGACTCGGGGCACAACCCTGCCGTCAGCAGCCTCGACAAAATCAAGCCATCAGCCGTTTCCCTTCAAACTCCTCTGCTTGCATTGGCTGTGGCGGAGCGCACGCCCGGGCTAATTGCCCCTTCAAGGCAGCGGTTTGCCGCCGCTGCGGAAAGAAAGGACATTTAGCCCATGTCTGCAAAGCCTCACTTCCTACTCCTTCTGCAGCAATCGAGCCACCTCCTCCATATGGTCCTCCTCCACCCCCGCCGAAGAGCTCGCAGCAGCGGAAACCTGCTCAGCGTCAAGACGAATGCTTTAATATCAATCAAGCTTCTTCGTCTCTGCATGACACTTCCATCAACTAATCCTCACAGGGTACGGACAAAGTCAATATTAATATACTGATTGAAGGGAAGCCGTGTCAGATGGAAGTGGACTCCGGCTCCTCAAAATCCCTTCTTTCATGGGACACTTTTTCTCTGTTGTGCCCCCACGTAAAACGTTGTCACTTGTCACCCCTTAACGCAATTTTAACAGACTATCAAGGCTCCCATATCTCTATCCTTGGCTCATATGCCTTGAGGGTTTCTTATGGCAAGTTTTGCGCTGTTTTACCTGCTTTAATTGTTCAGAAGCCCTTACCAGCAATTCTGGGGTTAGAATGGTTTTCTCCCTTGGGTATCTCCCTTCAGGGGATTCATTCTACTGTGGACACACCCCCAGACATAGCAGCAGTCTTGTCAGACTACGCTGACATTTTTGATGGCCAGCTAGGCCATTACAAAGGTAGCCCCATATCCCTTAGCTTGGATCCCCAGGTTGCACCAATCAGACTGAAGGCCCGCAGGGTGCCCTTTGCCTTAAGGCCAAAGGTTGAAGCAGAGCTCGATAAGCTCGTGGCGCAGGGCATACTGGAGCCCGTCGACCACTCACCTTGGGAGACCCCCATTGTGATTGCGGTGAAGGCCGACGGCTCCATTAGGATCTGCGCCGACTATAAGTCGACCATCAAACTTGGCCTTCAGGCAAACCCCTATCCAGTCCCTGTTGTACACCACCTGCTCCACTCCTTGGGGCAGGGCCGTATTTTCGCTAAACTGGATATGGCGCAGGCCTACCAGCAACTCCCTGTGGATGACGATGTGGCGGCTGCCCAAACCATCGTCACCCACCGGGGGGCTTTCCGTTGTCGCCGCCTGCAATTCGGCATTTCCGTTGCCCCGGGGATTTTCCAGAGCCTCATGGAACATCTGCTCCATGAGCTCCCTGGAGTGGTACCTTACTTTGATGACGTCCTGATCGCTGCTGATGGGAGATGCCTCGGGGTCCCTGGTCTAGAATACATAATGATTTCGCTGGCCCCTTTCACGGTCAGACTTTCCTTATAGTTGTGGACGCGTACTCTCGATGGGTGGAAGTATTGCTAATGCACTCCACCACATCTGACAGTACTGTGCGAGCCTTGCGACGATTGTTCGCAACCCACGGGTTGCCGGACACAGTAGTGTCCGACAACGGCCCGCAATTCACTTCCACAACGTTCCAAACATACCTGGCCGAGCAAGGGGTCCGCCACGCGCTGGTTGCCCCTTACCACCCGGCCAGCAATGGCCGAGCGGAAAGGGCGGTTAGATCTGCCAAGGAGGCTTTGGGCCGTCTAAACCGTGGAGACTGGCAGGCAAGGGTGGATGCTTACTTATTGGCACAGCACTCCACACCTTGCCCCCTGACACAGAAAAGCCCCACGGAGATGTTGATGGGCAGGCGCCTGCGGACCACCCTGGATAGATTGCATCCCGTCTATTCAGGAATTCAGTCTGGCAACCTGGGGCCTCCAACCCCCTCCCACACTTTCAAACCTGGGGACCTGGTTTGGGCTAGAAACTATGGAGGAGAGACGAGATGGGTGCCTGCAGTTATAACCGAAGTAACAGGGCCCGTTTCCTACAGGATTCGAGTTTCAGATGGATCAACCTGGAGAAGACACCTGGATCAATTGAGACAACGACGGTCATCAGAAAATAATTCTCAAGCCGACACGCAAGGTCCTGGCTTAACCGTTTCTCAGCCAGACCTGAATCCGCAACCGCAGTTAAATAACCACAACTCTCCAGCCTTCTCCAATCCAGGCCAGCCTAGCTCAGTATCACAGCCCAGCGTTGCTTCTCAATCCGGAGTCGAAAACCCCAAGCCATTACGTTTAGGCCAACATAGACCTAGCCTTCCCCTTCCAGAGGCCGCCTACCGGCCTAGTCACAAGCCGACAACATCCTCGGCCGCGCCCCCTTCGCCCAGCTTACCATTAAGTGGGAGTCATCCATTCAGGGTTCTCGGCCATCAGACGTCACCTGGAGCTTCACTCCCCGAGGGGAGGAGCTCAGACAGGGACATCACTGCGATGATCCGCCTGCAATGCAATTGCGGCGTTCGGGGCGTGTCCGCCATTCTCCTGTTTACTTACAAGACTACGCGTGTGCAAACATCACACATGCGCACAGCTGGGGGGGAAGAAGTGTTGTATAGTTAAAGTTAGTCCTCGCTGTTACGAATGACAGTTCGGCAGCAGCCAGGCGCGTCTTACCCAATCAGACGCGCCTGTCAGTTGCCGGGCTGTCAGGCGCGTGAGTCTGCGGAACTATAAAAGGCAGACTCTTTCAAACTGTCAGTTGTTCAGCACCAGAGCAGACGAACTCTCCGGTCCAGCTGGAGCTGCTTCGCTGCCTCTCTACACAGAATATCCTTCTGTTGGTTACATTGTTCAACCAGCACCATTGCCTGGTCGTATCCTGTTACTGTTACAAGTTGTGTTATAATAAATTGGTTACAGAGTTACCGGACACAAGCCTCTGTCTCATTCCTGAAGATATAATAGAATCTGTGGCAAGTCAGGAAATCATGGCCATCAGGATGGCCACAAGCATACACTAAGTCATCTAGAGCCTGACAGTAGTTACACATCAGATCTCATTTTCTATCAGAGCAGTGACTATTTGAAAGTCTATCTGAAGCTGAGGAAGCGTCTGTTGTCTTCATTGCCATGATCATATCATTCCCTGGTTACCATGGGATTCTGTGACAACACCATTTGCTTCAGGTAGGGCTGGACCCATTCGAGTAGTCCACCCACAATAATTGATGGGTTTCAGAGGCAACTAGGGGTTTTGTTCCTGCTGGTCTTCTGCATGGTCCATCTGAAGCCTTATTCGCAGTTTAGAATAAGAGGGCAGCTAAAGGTTTGGATTGGATCACACCTATATGACCTCTTCCCTTTCATGAATCCTATCATTCACCATGGTTCACAGAGGAATTAAAGGAAAAGAAAAAAGAGAAGAGGCATCTAGAGCATCACAGGTATTCTATACGGGATGCACTCAACTGGACATGGTTTAGAACTGTTATGAAGTGTTACCTACCTTAAGGTAATGTCAAAGTGTCAATATTTCTCTGCCCTTAGTGTTTACAGATAGCAGTCATGCAACTCTGGTTTGGGTAACATGTGCCTTCTTAGAGAGGGCTCAGAGAACACCCCCCCCCTCTTTCTGGGGCATGAAAAATAATTAATTCAGTATCTCTCAGAAAAATGTTGCTCGACTTCTCTCTCAGATGCTGACAAGAGAAGGTCCAGAGGAGATGCCTGGGGAAGAGTCTTGGAATGTTCTGAACCTGTTGGCCAGAGGAAGTGGTGGTAGAGGAGGTGGTTGCCCAACAGCTTCAGAGAATCTTGGATAAAGTGAGTTATTGTTTTCAGTCAATTTTCAAAATGGCTATCTAATTTAAAAAAAAGTTTATGCAAAGGTGTCTATGTCTACCTTTCCCCCTTTTTCAAACAATATGCAGGGATCTGTCCATCCATCCATCCATCCATCCATCCATCCATCCATCCATCCATCTATCTATCTATCTATCTATCTATCTATCTATCTACAATGCACCCAAACCTGTGTCTTTCTTTCTCAGACCTAATGTTCTTAGACATACCAAGGCCTCATGATTTAAAGTAACTCTCAGAGTCTTTTAGGGGAGCTGGCAGGAGAGATTGGTCAGTCATTCTGCAACTTAGGTCAATTGTCCTGTATATGTTGCTATTTTTACCTAACTCTGGCTGTTACCATTAAAACCTGTATCACATGGGAAGATAATAACTAAAAAGCTGACAACATTCTAAACAATGCCCCCCCCCTCCAATCCTCAAACCTCCCTTTTAAACCTCCTTCATATGGTCTGATGAAATTGTGCACTTATTTAAGCTTAAAATAGTTTAGCTAATCCTCAAGTTCCAGTAGCATGTGGTGGTTATAAAGCACCCCTAGCAGCGAAGGTGTTAATCAGCCTCTACTGTCTCATCTGCATCTAAGAAACCCTGCAATTAAAATTAGTACTTTTATGCATGGTCCCCAGCTTGCTGCTATTCAAAAGCTCCTATCAGCATATACTGGGAATGCAGAAGTCCTTTTGAAAGTAAATAATAGGAAAAAATTAGAGGGATTTTTGAAGATTGTTGAGCTTTCCTTTAGGACCAGTTCAGGAGCCCTCTCCTTCTGTCAAAGTACAAATTACCCCCATATGGTGATGTCCGTTCTTGCAACTATAATTTATTCATTATGCAAAGTGCTGAATGCCAAATGGTAGAAGCACAGCACCAGAACAATAAAGACTTGGGTAGCTAATAAGTATCCAATCACTGGAAGCTTAATGTACTATAATGTGCAGAAGCCATTCAAAGGTATAGATAATACAGTATATGTGCTTTTAGGTACATAGATAAACTCACTGTAAAATACTGTATCTACTTTATATTTTAGTTGATCCCGAATGCTTCCTCTCTGTGTATAAATCATGTTCGCACACACACTCATTACCAGTTTTATTTATTCTTCATACATAATGAAAGAATTGTTTAAAATAAATGAATAAACAAATAAACAGGTCAGCAATGCTCCCCATATTACCTAGATATAAAAACTTTATTTCTCCTGCTTCCTGCCTTTGGAAGAATTTGTACTTTAGATAATTTTTATTAGTAAGTTTATTTTTAAATCTTTGGAAAAATTCATTCTCTACATTTGGATCATCCCTCCCCTTATTCATTTCATACACAACATAGGAGCAAAAATAAAAGAGTGCATTCCTCAGCTCAAAATTCAAAAGGACTCCGATTCAGTTGAGATCACAGTCTTTCCACAACATCTTTGAGATCCTTAGAATCCCTCAAGATCAGGTGGCTGAAATGCAATAGAAAAGGAACAATTTGAAGTTGTGAGATTTTTTAAAAAAGGAATATTTCATTTTCACGGAGCTTCATGCACTTATTTGATAATCCTCCTTTCCCTGAAGAATCAAATAATTCAGTTCTGCCCTCCTGCTGAAAATTCAAGCCACTGGAGACTAAAACAACCTCCCCCTCCCCACCATATACATATTAAAAAGAATAAAACTATGATTGATTAGCCTCAAATGTATCCTCTTATTTCAATTTTTAAAAGGTAGCACAGCCTTTCCCCCCTACTTTACCATTTGTGTAATTTATTTTAAGCTATCATTGTGATTATTTTCGCACTTATCCAGGTTTTATATATATTTCTCATTAAATTTCAAAATATATTTGATAGGCTCACTATTTTTTCTTGTATTATTTACTATGAAGAACACCTAAATCTTCAAACTGTAGAAAATATATTTTCCAAAATAGCTATGATCTTGCACATTGCCATTGCAGTTATGGTTGTTATTATTATTCTTTTACATTTCATTTGATTTATCCTGTTTGATCTAAGGAAATTCTTAAAGACAATTGGATTACTCAGTGCTTTTTTTGCACATATGTAGTATACCATTGTATATTATAACTTGGTAGATGGTCAACTATGTTAATCTAATATCCCACTTTATATTAAAGCTGAAATCAAATGCAGATTTAGTCAGGAACTTTTTTTACTGTGGATAATGGGATTTATTTCTGAGCACATGAATTTGCTCTAGGCAAGTAGCAACAAAAAGGACCTTTCTCATGGTCTCCTGTAAGGAAACATTTTTTGAAGATCTGCATAAAACTGAGAAAACATATATACCTATATAACAAAATAAATCCTTTGCCATTCTAGCAGTGAAAATTACTCTCTATTGTTCTACTCTACATGTGGAAATAATGCCTAAGAAAATAACCAGGACTAACTATGAAACAGACATAGAATTTGATAGATCATGCTGTCCTCTGTTCCTTTAAAAAAGTAGATGCTCATAGTTTAAACGATATATATTTCACTCTCTTTCCTGGTATTGTCCCCCCCCCCCTTTTTTTAAAGAACAGCTTGTTTCTCTGTTTTGTTCTTTCAATCCTCTTAATCCACTTTATATTGGCTTGTATTGCCTTCCCTGACAGAAAAGGTGCCAGCAAGATGGTTCATTCTTGTCACAGCCAGCCACACACATTGGCAATCCTCACAGAACTTGCCAAGTCTAACTCCACCTCCTCTTCTTCCTGTAGTTTTCCTTTCCACGGGAGCTAACATTAAGTCCCTTGTATATTCCCTGCTATGTCTGTTCCCTGGCAATTGGCATCCATGTCACCCTTGCTACCTCCGGATTTCATAGCACAGTATTATTTCTTTCAGAGTTCTCTACATTAAAAACTTGATCAGTTTGCACCATAATGTGCAAATGGTATCCAATTTATGTTCTCCAAATGTATTTCTAAGCTTGTACATGCACTTTTCGAGATTGCTTAATGCAAGTCAAAGCTTAGAGAAAATGTAGAGATTTATTAACAAGATTATGGAAGGGGGTGGAAGAATGTACAAAAGATCCATCATCAAACAGGATACATAAAAATTACACCTGACAATATTCACACCACAATTTGTTTATTAGGGAAAATGAACATACAAGTGTATATCCCAAATGTGCTTTTTTTTCAAGAGGCAACTGGACTTTCTGGTTTTTCTTTGAAGACATTCCTCTTGTCATCCAAGAAGCTTCTTCAGCTCTGTACAGGTGTGTACATATGAAGCAACATACATATGTTTCTGCAGCCTTTGGGAAAAGGTGATAAACTGATGAGAAAGTGACTGATACTGAAAGTAACTGATTTGGTTATCCTCATTCAGACTACAAATGTTAGTTTCAATGAGACTCACTTGCTTATCCCTAACTACCTTGATGTTATGTCTTGACTACCTATTGTATTAAAAAGTATGCAAGTTTGTTTGCATGTCTATAAAGAAAAGGGGCAAAAGTACATCAATAGGGCCAGCATTGTATTTGTTGTATCTTTAAGCTATTTTTTAAGGCACATGCCATGTGGGTTTTTAAAGGTAAAGGTCCCCCTCACACATATGTGCTAGTCATTCCTGACTCTAGGGGGCAGTGCTCATCTCTGTTACAAAGTCGAAGAGCCAGCGCTGTCTGAAGACATCCCTATGATCATGTGGCTAGCATGACTAAACACCGAAGGTGCACGAAACATTGTTACCTTCCCACCAAAGGTGGTTCCTATTTTTCTACTTGCATTTTTACATGCTTTCGAACTGCTAGGTTGGCAGAAGCTGGACAAGTAACGGGAGCTCACTCCATTACGCAGCACTAGGGATTTGAACTGCTGACCTTCTGCTCAACAGGTTCAGCATCTTATGTGGGTTTTTAGAGAAAGGCTATTTCATGAACAGATTAATCCTACAGCATACATTGATAACCCAATGTGCTGACATCTTGAAAGCGCTGATGCCATATGCATACGTAACACACACTCACATGACCGTTCCTACACAGAGTGTATCACAGGTCCCCTAAGCTTATCCATTTTTTCCAGAGAAAATGTTACTGTACCTAGGGATGTTCAAATGGCATGCATCAAATGTGTAAGGAATCTTTAGAAGAAAATGATAATGGAACCCAATTTCAACATTTAATGTAGGTAATAAATTACCCATACGGCTTGACATTTCTTGTATCTTGTATGCCATGTCTTGACCTTAATGAGAATGACATGTGATCACAAAAATAGCTATTTGGGCACCCCGGCCTAGGGTGTTTATTGTGCATTTGTTGTTTATTTGCTCAATTTTATTTGCTAAATATTTGCTTAATATTTAGACATATTAAGGATAGGTGGATCAGTCTAAGGCTATCACATGTATTTGGGATTGAGGAAAATTCTGAATATACTCCCTCATCCTGGAAAGTTAACAGCCTCTTTGAAATGCTTCAAAAGTGCTTAGAAAAGAGGAGCCACCACTTTTATTTAATGTTTAGGCTCAAGCCTTCAGGACTGTGTTTGTTTTTGAAAACAAAAGAATACAAAATTCTTCAAGAGTAACAGGATTTGATAACCTGTTTTTAACATCTCTTAAGGTGATGACATGGAAAAAAGTTTATGTGATTTCAGTCTTCAGAACAAATAATCTTCAGGAGCCACCAGTGCCTTTTCATATCTCTTACTCAAACCGGATGAAATAGTTTACCACCCAGGAATTCTTGCAGCTGCTTGATTTTACTTGCACAGTTAACCTCTCTACAGAGGAAGATTATATTTTGGCCCAGAGTTAGCAGGACTTTACAGAGTAGAAGAGATGTGGTGGCACTGTGGTTAGAATGAATTGTTGCAGGCTAATTCTGCCCACAGCCAGGAGTTCGATCCTGACTGGCTAAAGGTTGACTCAGCCTTTCATTATTCCGTGGTCAGTAAAATGAGGCATCAGATTGTTGGGGGCAATATGCTGACTTTGTAAACTTTAATTTTGAAATTTAATGTAGCTGTTGGTTTTACCTGTTAACTATGTTTTCATATAGATAGATAGATAGATAGATAGATAGATAGATAGATAGATAGATAGATAGATAGATAGATAGATAGATAGATAGATAGATAGATAGATAGATAGATGTCAGGCTAAGTGGGTTGGGTAAACAGTGTTGTAGAAATTTATAAATTATGTATCTGCTTGGCAAGGGACGACAAGTTATTATCTTTGAAATACATGTATCGATGTTCAGCTAGGGGGAACAATTTATACATGTCTGTTTTGCTATTTTTTCCCTTTTCTTTTCTTTTTTGCACTTTTTTGGGTGTAGTCTGGTTTAGTTTTGTTTTGTTTTTGTATTTTCCCCATTTTTTGGAGTTTGCATTAATGTGTTTAATGTTTTGAATAAAATAAAAATTTGCTTTAAAATTCTTAGGGTTTTTCTGGTAAAGACACTATATTAATAGTAGAGTCTGGCCAGGTTTTTTTTCCAAGAGAAAATCAAACAATACAGATGTAAAACAGTTGTGATATTGATAGATGACATCCAGCAGATACCATCCTGTTAGAGAAAAAATAGTTCATTTCTACTATTTCCATGCCATAAGCATGGATTCATGTTCAGTATAACTCATTGTGAGAGTTTGACAATTCACAATCCCTTTAATTGCTACCACTTTTTAGGTTTTGGAGGCAAAAAAATAACCTTAAAAATGATTGTACCTTAAACTGCAGGTATCTGTAGAGCAGAGTGGGTCTAATCTCTACCTGCGTGTCTTGTTAAAATAACTCCTAATGATCCATAGTCTTTATTCTCCATTCTTGATTTGCTTTGTTTTGCAAAATAATATGTAATTGGTAGCATGTTGTTTAATTTTTCTCAAGGAGGTATGAAAATACAAGCTAATGTTCAGCTCTTCAGAACTCAAAATATTATGGGTCATATCCTAATGTTACTCATAGGTCATTGCTCCATCATATCTGCTTAATGTCACTGTAGGCTTTAGGACATAAGAGCCTGTAAGTAATCACCAAAGTCTAATTTAAAGATGAGGGGAAGTGTAATTGAAGAATGCACAGCCCTTGACAGGTTCCTTTCAACTGGATTCAGTATAACTATGAAGAGAATTGCTTTGGCCAGGCAAAGAACCAAAATAATCCTCCTGGCTATATTATATATCATATCTTGATGGAGGTGACCAAACTCAAAAGGGTATACGCGTATAGGGGATTTGGGGATATGATTATTTGTAGTTGAGTAATAAAAATCTGGAATGTTTTACACAGTTCCATTGGTTTGTAATATCTGACATATAGTACTTATTGTGATTGGTATGTATCTTCTTGATCCAACCTTATCTGCTTTATTTTTCTCTATTATACTTTGCCCTGGCAGATGCCAGCATTTTTCTTTATGGGTTTTATAAAAGGTAACTACAAAAAAAAAGTAAAATAAAACTTTTCTCTTACAGACTTCATTTATTACATGTTGAATTCAGTGAACCAAATCTGCATACAGACTTCATCTCCCAACAATAGCAAAATCAGCTGAAGCAGCTCAGACAATGGTCACTTTTCAAGTGTCCTCAAAAGGGATTTCAAGTGGCCAGAGCTCCACCTTCTTCCCTGCTCTATAAAAGTAAAGGTTCCCCTCACACATATGTGCTAGTCATTCCGACTCTAGGGGATGGTGCTCAACTCTGTTTCAAAGCCGAAGACCTGGCACTGTCTGAAAATGACTTCATGGTCATGTGACTGGCATGATTAAACACCATAGATTCATGGAACACTGTTACCTTCCTACCAAAGGTGGTTCCTATTTTTCTACTTGCATTTTTACATGCTTCCAAACTGCTAGATTGGCAGAAGCTGGGACAACTAATGGGAGCTCACTCCATTACGTGGCACAAGGGATTCAAACTGCCAAACTGAAATAAATGCTTGGCCTTATTTTCGGGGAGATCTTATTATTTTTGAGGTGCAGGAGGCAGCAAGCATGGTCACCTCATGGCTGCTGCTGTGTTGCAATATTTTCAGGGAGGGCTGATTTTGCACATGCGCTCAAAAGCTCGATTGGGCTTATTATCACGGGAGGGCTTATTTTCAGGGAAACGGGGTACAAACCATGATTTATTTGATTCTGGTGTAGTGTAATGATTAAAACAAAACTCAGTGTGATGTATAAACTAACCCAATCAGAATAACAATAGAAAAAATTTAATAAGCCAGTTTAAACATTTCAGAAAAATTAAAGAAGACACTGCAGATTGTCTGCACCCAATGTTCTGGCACTTCTACCTTCCTTCTGTTGGACATTGATTTTTTTGACAGGGGAGGGTGATGTTACACCCATCCTCCGCGAGCTGCACTGGCTACCTGTCGGTCTCCGGGTGCGCTTCAGGGTACTGATGACTACCTTTAAAGCACTCCATGGTAGTGGATCTGGGTACTTGAGAGACCGCCTCCTGCCGATTACCTCCCTTCGACCAATTAGATCGCACAGACTGGGCCTCCTCCGAATTCCATCTGCCAGTCAATGTCGACTGGCGACTACACGGAGGAGAGCCTTTTCTGTTGCAGCTCCGACCCTGTGGAACGATCTCCCTGTTGAGATTCGTACCCTCACCACCATCCAGACCTTCCGCGCAGCCCTCAAGATCTGGCTCTCCCAGCAGGACTGGGGATAGGTTTCCAAGTTACCCGCCCGAGTGTTGATTGCTGAACGAAAGTTGTGTTTTATTATTTTTTCTTTGTTCACATTTTGTTTTGTCTTTTTGATACTGCACCCCCCTCCCTTGTGATTGTAAGCCGCCCTGAGTCCCCTCAGGGAAAAGGGCGGCCTATAAATCTTAATAAATGAAATGAAAAATGAAATGAAACCTTTCTGATCAACAAGTTCAGTGTCTTAGCCGCTGAGCCACCGCGTCCCTGTATTGTTGTTATATATTCCCTATACTCGGGATGATGAACCTATGGCATGCGTGCCACAGGTGGCACGCAGAGCCATTTGTCAGGGCATGCGAGGCCTTGCCCTGTCAGCTGGCCATCTGAGTTCATCCTTTTTAAAAGACATTTTTCACCCTCCCCAGGCTCCAGAGGCTTTATAGGTCCCTGCCCCCCTTGGAGGCCCTCTGGAGGTTTCAAGAGCTTCCCTGAAGACTCCGGAGTGCAAAAAACCAGCCCTACGGGCAAACCGGAAATTCGGGAACGGACTTCTGGTTTGCTCGTAGGGCTGGCTTAAGATCTCTGGACCCTTCAAGGGCCTTCTGGAGGCTTCCCTAAAGGCTCTGAAGGACAAAAAATGACCCAACAGACTTCCGATGTGCTCATAGGGTCATTTTTCATCCTCTGGAGGCTTCAGAAAGCCTCCAGAAGGCCCCTGAAGGCTCTGGAGGACTTAAACTGGGCCTACGAGCAAAGCAGAAGTCCATTCCTGAACTTCCAATTTGCCCAAAGGGCCTTTTTTTTTTGCGTTCCTGAAGCCTCCGGAGGGCCTCCGGGAGGCAGAGGAGGCTGTTTTCGCCCTCCCCAGGCTCCTATAAAGCCTCTGGAGCCTGGGAAGGACAAAAAAAGCATGCAAAAAATGAGGGGGAGCACCTGTCATGCGTGCATGTGCACTGGGAGGTCACACATTGTATTATGGGTGTGGGCATGCCCGCACATGACCCCCTGCACTCCCCCCACTTATGGCACATGAGCCAAAAAAGGCTCACCATCGCTGCCCTATACCATACATATACCATGTTCAGTTTACTGCCAGGAGTTCGATCCTCGCCAGCTCAAAGTTCACTCTGCCATCTATCCTTCTGAGGTTGGTAAAATTAGGACCCAGATTGTTGGGGGGAAGTATGCTGACTCTGTAGACCACTTAAAGAGAGTTATAAAGCACTGTGAAGCAGAATGTAAGTCTAAGTGTAATTGCTGTTGCTACTATCTTTTCTTTTCCCCTCCGACCTCCTCTCTTGTTTCCTTCCCTTTTTCCAGCCAGAAAGAAAAAAAAAATAACAACCCACTGTTTTTTTCTAAAATCCTATGATGCCAATGCTCAGATTAGCAGAAAGGCTACTAAGAGTGATAAAAATCACCAGCATTGTTCATGTTTGCTATTTACTGGCTAGGTCTTCCCAAGACAGTACATCTTTAGTGACATATCAGATGTATGCTATATAATTTGTAACTGACATTGTAAAGAAAGGCAGTGAGGTGTAAGAAACTGCAGAGATACCACAAAAGTAGAGTTCAACTTTCAGTGAACAAGATGTGGACCCAACGATGCATCCCACCTGCAATCTGCCATTCCTGAACATTTCTCTGAAATCCCAGGTCAACTATAGAAAGTTATTGTGGGGGGTGCTCTTCCTGCCTTTCTCCCAGGTTTCCTTTGTCCTTTTTTCTCAACTAATAAGGTGCTGTTAGGAGATCACAGCGTTGTTTGCAAACATTTTAATGTTTGTTTTTCCCTATAAAAGAGGTAATAATGTTATGTTCCAATAATATTAAGTTGCAATGTTATTTGCAAGATTGCAAAGCTTTTAATTTTCTGATTATTTCCACAGTGGGAGTTTCAGCTCAATTTCGATGAAGACACTTCTATCTATTTTGGTTATTTTTTTTATTACAGCTAGAAACAACAATAATTGCCTTTAGCATATGACTGAGGAGACAATTGCTATCCCTAAAGACTCAAATCACCAGCATGCATTTTTATGTTTTTTTCCCCATAAATTAATTGAAGGGTCCCATAAATATTCTATATCTACAAGAATGGTTTTGATTGTGGGCATTTGGGGAAAAAAATCATAGCATACAATAGTTTCAAACAAAACAGGATCTATATAACTCACCGAAAGCCTATCAAAATGAATTTATGATAGATCAGTAATGATGGTAACTATTAAGAGAGACTGTGAGAGAAACTTGGAAAGACGTACTAAAGGAACAGGTATATTATTTTGCATCCATCTGTATTAATGCAGATTTCTACACATTTGCAATAGCTGAAATTTACTTAATTATAAATGAAAATAATAATATACCTTCAGAGAATGTAAGAATAAGATTTACCCACTAACAGATAAGCTTAACAACTAGAATTATACTGTTAAGAGGGTGTCTAGTCCAGTCACCTGGAAAAAGCAGGTTGTATGTGGGTACAATTGTCTAGGCAGTTTGCAATCTCAATCTGTATTACACTCTTCCAGGAAAGAATTTAAGAGCAATCAATGAAAGTCAAAATGTACTCTGCAATGGAATGTGAGAAAGACCTCAGGAAACCCTGCGTGAGGAAGATGTAAGCTAGTACATCTAAAGAGAGTAAAATTCGGAAATAAGGTTTTAAACGGTAATTTATATTATTTCACTTTATTTCAAAATGAAGTAAATCAGTGTTGCCTTCCAAAGAATGAGTTGTTGACTTAAGATCCCTGCCCATCACTCCATATGAAATGCTGAAATCGGATGCTGTAAGCTATATTTAGGGATGTAGTGGCTCAGTGGCTAAGATGCTGAGATGTCAGTCAGAAAGTTGGCAGTTTGGCAGTTCGAATCCCTAGCGACGCGTAATGAGGTGAGCTCCCGTTACTTGTCCCAGCTTCTGCCAACCTGGCAGTTCGAAAGCATATAAAAATGCAAGTAGAAAAATAGGAAACACCTTTGGTTGGAAGGTAAGAGTGTTCCGTATTTAGTTGTGCCAGCCACATCACCATGGAGATGTCGGACAGCGCTCGTTCTTCGGCTTTGAAACAGAGATGAGTACTGCCCCCTAGAGTCAGGAATGACTAGCACATATGTGCAAGGGGAACTTTTATCTTTACCTAAGCTACATTTACACATTGTTCAGAAGAGACAACAAAAAACTAAGGATACAGAAAAAGCATAATATATTGTCTCCAGCAACTAATACCTAAAAAAGCAGGGATTAACACTGAACAGCAATCAAGCAAAAAACTATACTAATCAAGAAACTATCAAGGAGAAAACCCCACACTCATTAGCAGTGATGATATTACCTAGTTGGGTAATGAAATGTCCTCAAGCAAAAAAATCAAAGCTCAGAGATACCAGGGATTTGAAAATTAACAGTTCTATCCAGGCAGGTTTATTTTTTTCTACATGACAAAGGACTCATGCCTACAAATGATATTCACATGGGTTAAAAGTGTTTGCAAATTGAACAGGCAGAATGCAGAAGACACTCTACAACCTGGGAAGTTATTTCAGCATAGTCAAAACCATTTTTCCCTTTGTTTTTGACAATATTCTGCAAGATTGTCTGTACAATTGGACTACCTTGCAACATAGGAAGGATTACAAGACCAGTGGAACAAGTCTTCAACATCACAGTAATTAAAAGACAACATTAATTTTGTTAAGGGCATCCAGTTAATACTGGGGAAATATAATATTTTTATTGGTTGATCTTCCCCCCCAAAGCAAGAAAGAGACAGACTTCACTGTAATTCTTCCTAATTACTTTAATGCCTTTCGTTTTATTTTAGTGCTTTCAGTTTATAGAAACAGCCTCAGTTTGTTCCCAGTTTAATAGCGATAAACTCCCACTCCCCCACCCTTCCTGGAAAATCTTGACTATAGGGTGATAAATGCCAGAAATAATTAGACAAAATGTGTGTGAAAAAAATAAAATAAAATTGAAACCATGCATCTTTTTTATAATGGAATCAGTTTGTCTGATTATCTCTTAAAATGCACATCTCCAGCTGCTCAGGAGGGTCATTATTGCTTATGAAGATCAAACTCTTATGTTTTCTGCTTCATACAGACTGGACAGCAATATTGTCTTTACAATCATTGCAATATTTTCTGCCTTTATAAATATCTGTCAAAATTTCTTTGGTACATTGAATTTAAAGCACGGAACATATTTGAACATGTATAGGAAGAGAATAAAATGTAGTTGCATTAAAAATTGGGAGCAACTGTTATGGAAAAAATCACCCTCCCCTCAAATCACATTATATATGCAGTTCTTGTATAGCAATGGTAAAAGATTACTGTTCATGATAGAAGAATAAACAGGCACAGTGCTTATAAATGTTACAATTGGAGGGATGTTATAGCTTATCTGCTACCTGAATACTGTATCTAGAAAGAAAGTTTACATTTCTTATTGCTTAAAATTTTTTAATTCTGTATTTAGAATATCTTGATGTCAAAAGTTAAGAGGTTATTAAAACTCCGCTAGTGACAGACCAACCACAGCAGGCAGAACAAGGGCACAGAGAAAAATTCACCTTTCCCCCTGTCTTCTTTAGATGGTCTTAAAAACAACAGAAAGCAAAATCTATTACAATCCATGAAATAGTACAGGAATAATTCAGGGTCTGGACTTTTCCTCCAAATCGGGAGGACTTGGACAAAGTGAATTTACAATCCTTCTCACCAAGTTACTTACTAAATCCTCACTATGGCTCTGCTTCACTCTTTCTAGTACTAGACCTAGGTACTGTTTTGAGGAAAACAAATAGCTTTGGAGATGAGTTTCTAATACCATTGTCAGAGTTTAGATCGTGGATTAGCAACCTGCAACATGCAATCCATAAACTACATTGTCACCCAGCACCTCATTTTCAGATTCTACAACCTCCAGAGTAAGTCCAGAGTAAGTTGAGACTCTAGAAAGAGTGCAGAGAAGAGCAAACAAGATGATTAGGGAACTGGAGGCTAAAACATATGATGAACAGTTGCAGGAGCTGGGCATGACTGGTCTAGTGAAGAGAAAGACCAGGGGAAACATCATAGCAGGGTTCCAATATTTGGGGGGCTGCCATGGAGAAGACGGGGTCACACTATTTTCAAAAGCCCCTGAAGGCCAGACAAGGAATAATGGATGGAAACTGAACAAGGAAAGATTCAACTTGGAAATAAGGATACATTTTCTGACAGTAAGAACGATCAATCAATGGAAGAGCTTGCCTTCAGAAATTATGGGAACTTCATCACTTGGAAGGTTTCAAGAAGAGATTGGACTGCCATCTGTCAGAAATGGTGTAGGGTTTCCTGCTTGGGCAGGGGGTTGCACTAGATGACATACTGTTGGATTAGTAACTGGCTGACCAACCACACTCAACGTGTAGTCCTCAATGGAACTGCATCTACGTGGAGGGAAGTATGCAGTGGAGTACCCCAAGGCTCTGTTTTGGGCCCAGTACTCTTCAACATCTTCATCAATGATTTGGATGAAGGAATAAATAGGGAAAACATCAAATTTGCAGATGACACCAAGCTGGCAGGAACAGCCAACACTCCAGAAGATAAGCTAAAGATACAGAAGGATCTTGACAAACTTGAACATTGGGCATTATCTAATAAAATGAAATTCAATGGTGAAAAGAGTAAGGTTCTACATTTAGGCAACAAAAACAAAATGCACAGGTATAGTATAGGTGGTACCTTACTCAACAGTAGTAACTTTGAAAGGGATCTTGGAGTCCTAGTGAACAACCATTTAAATATGAGCCAGCAGTGGGCAGCAGCTGCCAAAAAAGCCAACATAGTTCTAGGCTGTATAAGCAGAGGGATAGAATCAAGAACACGTGAAGTGTTAATACCACTTTATAATGCCTTGGTAAGGCCACACTTGGAATACTGCATTCAGTTTTGGTTGCCACGATGCAGAAAAGATGTGGAGACTCTAGAAAGAGTGCAGAGAAGAGCAACAAAGATGATTAGGGGATAGCAGTGTTCCAATATCTCAGGGGTTGCCACAAAGAAGAGGGAGTCAAACTATTCTCCAAGGCACCTGAGGGTAGAACAAGAAGCAATGGGTGGAAACTAATCAAGTTAGAACTGAAGAGAAATTTCCTGACAGTTAGAAAATTAATCAGTGTCACAGCTTGCCTCCAGAAGTTGTGAATGCCCCAACACTGGAAGTCTTTAAGAAGATGTTGGATAGCCATTTGTCTGAAACCATATAGGGTTTCCTGCCTAGGCAGTGGGTTGGACTAGAAGACCTCCAAGGTCCAATGTTCCCTCTAATTTTTTTTCAGTGTGTGCGGAAATGTATAGTGTTTTCATGCCTGAGCACCTGATTTCTTTTCACAGATGTTTCACAGAGCAATTGATTTGTATTGAATTGGAATGGAGAAAAATGGTTTTGTCCTTGCGTGAGTGTGTCTGTGTGTGTGTATGTATGTGTGTTTGAGTGAGCGAGGGATCCGGTAAGGGAACTGTGCCTATTTAGAAAAGGTAAATTATTGCAAACATGATCAGTCAAAGATAATTATGGGGATAGATTGGGCGGTAGAGAGAAAATGATAAAAGAGTGGGAGAGAGGAAGAGAGGAAGAGAGACAAAGAGAAAGAGGGTGAGAGAGACAGAAAGAGACAAGGAAGAGAGAGAATGGAGAAGGAGAGAGAAAGTGACAGAAGAATGGAAAAGAAGGAGAAAGAAAGACAGACAAAGAGAAAGAGGATGAGAGACAGAAAGAGACAAAGAGGAGAGAGAAGGGAGGAGAGAGAAAGTGAAAGAAGAATGGAAAAGGAGGAGAAAGAGAAGAGAGACAAAGAGAAAGAGATGAGAGAGACAGAGAGAGAAGAGACGGAGAGGAAAGAGTAAGAGAGAACATCTCATTTCAACTCTGAGGTGCAAATATTCTCTTTGATTGGTAATTTTATTTTTCCATTTACTATCCAATACTCTCATTTCTCCTTAAGTTCATCAAGAATTCTCTTCTTTTTATTGAATTTATCACAATACCTTGAGAACAACTTTTTCAGCATAGCTTTACAGCTATTTAAAATATATAGTAATTTAAGTCAGGTTTTCAGAACATTAGTCTATTTATAAGTCACTAAATGCAAAGAAACAGAATTCAGAAAGTTGGCTTCCCTTTTTGTAATTGCCTATTGTCTGCTTAATTTTCTATCTACATTATTGATAACTGATATTCACTGTTGACACAAGAAGCCCATCGTAGAAAAAAACCCTCCCTATGAACTTTCCTCAGTTTCCATGGAATGAAGTTTGATCTTTTTCTCAACCATACAGTAGCATATTCTTTCTAAGGAGGATATAATCAAGATAGTCCATAATTGCCTATCAATCTAATGGTATGGCAATTGACAATCTCTTTACATTTCAACTCTAACTCTTTCAGTCTTAAAGGTTTGGTGAGGAGAAATCCAAAAATTCTTTTAAAGAGGAAAAAAATGCTTGCACAATTGCATCCATGGAGACATGTATATATACACAACACAGGGAAACAAACTTAAGAAAGTGCTAAGACTGCCCACGAGAGAGAGAGAGAGAGAGAGAGAGAGAGAGAGAGAGAGAGAGAGAGAGAGAGAGAGAGAGAGAGAGAGAGAGAGAGAGAGAGAGAGAGAGAGAGAGAGAGAGAGAGAGAGAGAGAGAGAGATATCGATCCTTGGCCCCTGTTTTTGATCTGCCGCCCAACGACCGAACGGAGAAGTGAAGAGGAGCCAAGAGGCAACTTTCCCATTGAATGACTGACTGCCCTAGACTCAAGGAGACCCTCTGTAGCCCACTCGTCTGGCCGGGATGCCAGCGAGAGTGTTGGGCTGAAGGAAGGAGGGATACACACACTCACACTCCCTCCCTCCCTCCCTCCCTCCCTCCCTCTCTCTTTCTCTCTTTCTCTCTCTCTCTCTCTCTCTCTCTCTCTCTCTCTCTCTCTCTCTCTCAAATGGCAAATCCAAACAGCCACTGCTAGGAGCCCATCCCATACCTTCTCTCAACCTTCACACCCTTCTCTCAGCTACTTTCCCCCACCCGAATGGTATGAATGTTGTGCTTTATTTTTAATTATGTATTGCTTTTATGTGCTATTGTTTGTATCCTCCTCCCCATGAGTTGTGAGCCACCCTGAGTCCCCGCAGGGAAAAGGGCGGCCTATAAATAAATTTTCAAATACTCAAAAAAAAAAAAAAAACAACTGATTGCTGTGTCCAGGCTGGCTCTCCTCTCATATTATCGTGGAAGGCGTCTCACAAAAACCATCCGCGCAGCTTAAAGGGAACATTGCCAAGGTCCCTTCCAACTCTGCTATTGTATTGTATTGTAAAACATTAAACATCTCCCAAAATTCTCTTGAAATCACCTGCCACCACAGGTGGTGTCACCTGTGACACCATGTAGGACACACAAAAAAGTGAGTCCCTCCCAACCCAGAAACATTTCCTACCTTTCTATAGATAGTGGTCCTATTCACATTTGGCATTTAATTGTTTCTCTCTTTTGGTGGCTTGATTTTAAACCACTTTAAGAAAATCCTGTCCAGACTCTGGCAACAACTTGCAAGGTATATATAGTATAAATGTGTGTGTGTGTGTGTGTGTGTGTGTGTGTGTGTGTGTGTGTTTTACATATATATATGTCTTCTTTTTACTGACCTTGGAAGGATTGAAGGCTAAATCCACTTTCAGCCTATCAGGATCAAACTTATGGGCAGAATTTTTCCTTTTCAACTCTATCTAGAGACATTGAAAAATGTCTCTAGATATCGGGACCTCTAGGTTCAATTCCAGCTTTTCTGAGCTGATCCAGAACTATTGTGCAATCAAAATATATAAGAACGGAATGGAGTGATTAGAATCCAGAACAGTGGCACTGAGTGTGTGTGTGTGTGTATGTGTGTGTCTCTGTGTGTGTCTGTGTGTGTGTGTCTGTGTGTGTGTGTGCGCGCGCCACAGTGGTACAGTAGTTAGAGTACAGTTCTGCAGGTTACTTCTGCTGATCACTGGCTGCCAGCAATTTGGCAAATCAAATCTCACCAGCTCAGGGTTGACTCAGCTTTCCATCCTTCCAAGGTCGGTAAAATGAGGACCCAGATTATTGGGGGCAATAGGCTGTCTCTGTAAATTGCTTAGAGAGGGCTGTAGAGCACTGTGAAGCGGTATATAAGTCTAAGTGCTATTGCTATTTCCTCTTCTGAAGAATGTCAAACTCCATCTTGCCAAATATCCCTGAGCATTGTTTTTGAGGACAGTCACATCCCAGGCACAAATTGTTCAATGTTCAGTGTCTTCACTTTCATTGTATTGCTCTCAGCATTCTGTTTTTATGTCACTGAATTTTTCCTGACTGTCTTCCCCATAGGATTATTCGGCACTCAATCTTAGGCTACATTGTCACTTGAATGAATGGTGTATTTGCCATCTGAAGAATCTGAGTTTTCTATTTTTAACAACAAACTAGCTTCTTGAAACATATTCTTTTATACTGATATCTTTTCTACTAATTATGGAAACACAAGTATTGCCTAGTGTTATAGACTCACTCTTAGTGTGTATGTTTCTTTCTGTTTCTTTTTAGAAAAAAATCATTTTAAGAATTGAAGCACCAGTAAAAATTAAATGGAAAGTTTTCTAGCAAAACCTAGATCTTTCATCTTGGGGAGGAGGTGGAGGAGAAGTAGAAGGAGGAGGGGAAGGGGGGATAATGAGGAGGAGGATTTAAAATAAATTTTCAGTCTGGTTACTTTCCTTGTGTTTGTAATTAAAAAGGGGGAAAATAGACCAGTGATTTGACAGAAAAAATAGTGAGCTGTAAAATAGAGTAAGGTCACCTATATCTATTACTATTACTAGAAGTTGAATGGTGAGAAATTCTATGTAGTTAAAATAAGTATCTTATTTATATAGGGCTTAATTGTTTGTGGAATTCATTTCTACGAAGTGCACTGAGGTTTATCAACACGGATAGCTTTTATAGTGGTTTAGATCAACTCTTTGCAGGTATAGCTATTGAGAATTGCAAATCATATTCGTCATCTCCAATAGCAGGACCAGAATGAATACCAATTGCAGAGATATATGAGAGCAAGATGATATTGTTGTACTGGACATTGTTGGAACATATCCTTTTGGACTTTTATTTCCTTAGAGCAGACTTTTCCAATAACGATATCAAAAGGAAGGCTGAAAACAGCCAGCATGAAACTCCTGCTAATGCTGTAAACTTCTCTTTTTATTTTGCATTTCCCACATGTCCGTCCCAGTTTGCATCAGACCAATTAATAAATATCTTCGTCTAACAGGTCTCTAGATAATACACAGCAACATTTGCCTGTGTGGCCTAGCATTAAACAGGGACCATTAAACAGTCAGCTCATATCTCTTCTCCAGAATTAAAGTCTCTTTAACTCCTCACATTCTCTTCTCTACTCCAATATATAAACAAGATAATTTTAAGATGTCACTGGGGATTCCTTCATGCACATGCTTCCCCATTAAAATCAGAACTCATAACACATCCTATATCTGGGAACTGTCTTTTTAATGGCTAATTTTATTCAGCGTGTATATGCATATATATACACACGCACATATATAAAAACAGAGAATGATAATGTTGGGTTGGTGTTGTTTTTTTTTTTTTTGAAGAGAAGGAAGAGATTTTGGAAATCCATACAAATATTTGTCATCCTCTCTCAGAGCTGTTGTACTTTGAGAGGCCATTAAAAATGTTATGCTAATCTGGGAGCTTTAAAGAAGCAACAGTAAAACATTTTTAATAAATTAAATGTTCATTTGCCATGATTGCTTAATCAGACTTATTTATTTTCATAAAAACCATATAAGTTGGGCTGTTTCCCCTAGGGCTTCCTGTTAATGGTACAATACTATATTATTTATTTATTTATTTATTTATTTACTTATTTATTTATTTATTTATTTAGTGTTATTTGTTATTTGTTTATTTATTATTTATTTTCCTGCCTTTATTAATTTTATAAATAATTTAAATTTTTTCTGTCCTCACCTCTACACCTACCACCCAATTCCATACATAAATACCTGGAACTTTGTGAACATAAAATTTCCTTGCAGTAGTGTTTTATCAGTGAATTAGAAATAATGACATCAGTGCCATAAATTCTTCTTCAAATCAACAATGTATCATATCTGGTGCTTCAAGAAATTGTCTATAGCCCAT
>NW_028261381.1:143872320-143889820 GCF_051295495.1 Thamnophis sirtalis
TTTGTCACCCTCTGATTCTGCTGAGAATGTCTTACTGGGCAATATAAAACATACATTAGTTTTATCCTGATCCGAATATCTCTAACTGTAAATTATAGTAAATATTATGAAATCTTACCTGCCATGCCATTCTGTTATGAAATTGAAGGTTATGACTTGAGCATATTGGTTAGCATTTTCACCTTTCCTCAAATCATAAATGAATGTACAGTAGGAGAAAACTCTATGGATGAAGCTGCTTAATGTCTGTGACGAAGCGTCAAGGTTATCAGAATTTAAATCAATTAAACACCTGTGCCAAGGGAAGATACATGCTATTTATTTAATTGTCATTTAATTTATTCAGTTATTAGCTGGAGCTGGAGCAAAAAAAAAAGCACTGTAGGCTGGCACTAAAACTCAGGACAGCAAACCTACAGAAACAATTGTTCAGGAGCTAAATTTAAGATACTAAAATCCCAAAGAAAGATGATAAATCTTGCAGTTTAGGCAGAGTTTGAGTAGATGCTTCAAGTAACTTCAATAAACACCTCAGTCAGATCTATCTTTCTATCTGTCTGTCTGTCTGTCTGTCTATCTATCTATCTATCTATCTATCTATCTATCTATCTATCTATCTATCTATCTATCATCTATCTATCTATCTATCTATCATCTATCTATCTATCTATCTATCTATCTATCTATCTATCTATTTATTCTTTCTTTCTTTCTCTTTCTTTTTCTCTTCTACTTTCCTACCTCATTAGGTAACTATGTAAAATATGTTAAAATATGAATGTATATTTATATAATAAAATGTAAAAAGCCAAGCATTGAGGGTTAAGAAAGATAACACATCAGAACAAGATCCATATGAAAGTAGAAGAATCTGTATATATTTACTGTATTCTTAATTTTAATTTATATTTTCCTATTTTTTGTATTCTGTATTTTACTGCATATTACTTCATTGTTAGAACTGAGTACATATTTGTGAAGAAAAGCAGGATTTGCACTGAATAAAATAGAAAAAGCATGCAGCCTTAACTCTCAGTTCAAACTAGCATTAGGGCAATGTAACATTTCATTGCCAGATAAATGTAACCATGATTTATAAAATAAACCATAATTTGCTAGGTTTCTACAACACACAAAGGCATACTTCAATTTATAAACTGCAGTGGCTAGATATACATAGCAAATTATTAAAACTAAAAAAAACCCACATCATGGTAACATACTAAGCCAGTGTTTTCAGGCTTTTAATTACATCTCACAAACTGACATTTAGGCTATAATCATATGATATACTAAGCCACCAAATTCACTTAATGAGCCCAGACTGCTATCCCAAGCCATCTCCATCCACTATCAATCTTACATAGCTCTTTGATCACAGAGTCATACTTACTATGTCTCTTTAATTGGAATTACAGCTCTTTGAGGTTTATGGAATTTGAAATGGAGACATATAAGAAATTTCCATATCATTTCCCGTAAATGGCAAATGGTGGCTGCATGGCATGATAACCTCCATATTTTTATGAAACAAGTCTTTTTGGTTGACGATATTTAGATATACAGCCTTTGATGGAGATCCATAGATTGACTGAAGTGTTGTGATTGTAGTTTGGGTTTAAATACCCGACAGAAATCTAGAACATTGTGCAGAGAGCCAGGCTCAACTAAAATGAACCTACAGGTAGCCCTCACTTACTAATTGATAGTTGGGACCAGGAAGTCTGTCACTAAATGATGAAGTTTTAAGGTATGATGTCAGATGACTGCACCAATGTACAACAGCAGTTCCAGCAGTCCCATCTGTTGTGGTTAGGCAACTGTTCTGACCTAGGCTTCCCCAAAAAACATGAGGCAGAGTCTCATTCACATTCAGCAAGGCCTAGCAAACTATCTTTCAAAGGAATATTTATGACTACAGACCTTATCTATCTTGGAAAGCTGCCATGTAAATATTGATCTTCAGACTCCTGAAATAAATCTAATGACCAAACGAATGAATTGTTTCCTGCAAAAGTCCACTCCCCTTTTGCTCCTCTTTTATTTCCTATCGGAGGGGCCAATCACCTTCCACCTGTGACTTTACTTCCAAGTCTGCCCTGATTTCTGAGTTGTTCTTTTCATCTGGTAGCTCTGCGCATGCGCACACTGAGAACAGGCTCTAGCTGTTCCTCTGCCTCACTGCTGTCCAGCTCTGTAGGCACCTGATCACTGACAGACAGTCTTGGCCCCATCTCTGCCTCCGATGCAGAGCCCTTGTCCGAACCTTCCCCAACCTCCAGGACTGGCCCAGGCTCCTCCCCAACCTCCTCACTGTTTGACTTTGCTGCCAGCTCTGCTGGCGG
Organism: Thamnophis sirtalis; assembly: GCF_051295495.1. Lineage (NCBI taxonomy): Eukaryota > Metazoa > Chordata > Lepidosauria > Squamata > Natricidae > Thamnophis > Thamnophis sirtalis. The sequence goes on from NW_028261381.1 coordinate 143,874,666, forward strand.
CCACAACAGCAATTCTCATATGGGTGCAGCACCCAATAGTCACATAATTGTCATTTTCCCATTCATTTTGCTTGTTGGAAGTTGGCAATAGCAATAGCAATAGCAATAGCAGTAGACTTATATACCGCTTCATAGGCCTTTCAGGCCTCTCTAAGCGGTTTACAGAGAGTCAGCATATTGCCCCCAACAATCCGGGTCCTCATTTTACCCACCTCGGAAGGATGGAAGGCTGAGTCAACCCTGAGCCGGTGAGATTTGAACCGCTGACCTGCTGATCTAGCAGTAGCCTGCAGTGCTGCATTTAACCACTGCGCCACCTTGGCTCTTGGCAATGGAGGTTGTAATTGGTGATCACGCAACAGTGGGGCACTACCATGTTGTAATTGCAAGCTGGTTGCCTAGCACCCAAATCACAATCACAAGACCAAGGGACACTGCGATGGCCACAACTACAAGGACCGATTGTAAGTAGTCCTTTAATTTTGAATGTTAAAGTTCTGGCAAGAATGGCTGAGGAATTTGAAAGTTGCCAAGGTTGAGAATCTTTTATCTAGATTTGCATATTGCATTGAGCTTGTGAATCCAGCCAATGGGGTTTATAAATCATAGTCTTTGCTTAGTCAACCAACCATAGTTTCTTCTGTTATGCAAATCCATTGTAGCAGTGATTTTCTGTTCTGAAAGAAAGCATCTCCCCAGCATTTCAGACAGAGCGTTTCCTTCTTAGAAGGAAGGTTACCTTCAGACTGAAAACATCCAGCACTGGATTCAGGATATTTGACATACTGTATAAACACTACTTTTTCACATCAAGGTATTGAGGCCATGTTCACATGATACAGCTGGCTATAAATCTCACCTAGAGAACATGTGCCATTTTTGCATGCAGAAATCTAGCACGCCAGGTTTGCTGTTTCATTGAATGTGTTGAAACTCTAATGACCTCTATCTTGGATTCTTAGAAACAATTCAGTTTCTTTTCCTTGGATTTTTGTTGCAACTCACAAAACCCGAGGGGTCTCTGATAGGCATTTAATAAACAAAGCATTTAAAATAAATTTGCTTAGAGTATTGTAGAAGTTGCTTGGTTACTGTTGTTTTTCCCAAAAGGGCACATTTATCTTTACATTCAGTAGGCACTACTGCTGGTTCGCTCATGGGTACATGCACGATGAAGCACTCTGCGCCACATGCACACTGCAATAAAAATTGTTCTGTGCATGCGCAGAAGCAAAAAAAGATGGCGGTGCCAACAGCTCTGCCCGGAGAACCGGTTCGGGTATGTGGCAGGCCTGGGTCACTGTCGTTTCCAGCGATCCAGGCCAAACAGGCCCAAACCGGTAGGAACCCACTGCTGCTTTACATTGGTTTCACTGGGTGTGGATCAGTGGTGGGTTACAAACAATTTTAGAACCTCTTCTGTAGGTGTGGCCTGCTTTGTGGGAGTGACTTGCTGGCCATGTGACTGGGTAGGCATGGCCAACTTGTAAAATGTGGTGAAACTCACTTAACAACGCTCTTGCTTAGCAACCAAAATGTTGGCTCAGAAACTCTGGCATTTGAAGCACACAAGTCTTAAAGCTGTCAAATTACATGACCTTTGCACCCCTAACCCTTTAGAAAAAAACCCAAGGGGTGTTCAAACTTGACAGATTTAAGACTTGTGGACTTCAACTACCAGAATTCCTCCCCGCGCTCTTCATCTTGATGATGTGCAGACGGGCAGGGGGAGGGAGCTGGAACCGGTTCTAAATGGCACTGTAGATTTGTGGAACCTCTTCTATAGAAGAGGTTAGAACTGGCAGGAACCCACCCCTGGTATGGATGGTGAAGATTAGGACTATTGCTAGGAATGGTGACATTTTCTGCTCACATGCCGAAAAGAAGCTTTGTCACTGTGTAGCTCTTTCTTCTAGATAGCAAAAAACTGTGAAGAACATATTTAATTTCCATAAGCAGCTTTGAAAATATAAAGGGCAGTTTATTTGTTTCTGATTAAAATGATTAATCGGAACAGCCTGAAGCATGAAAAGAAAGCAATGGAGCTTCTTTTCTAAACAATGCAAACAATTCCATCATTCATGCATTGATTCACTGTGGATAAGGCTGAATGCAACAAAATGTTAGTAGACTCAAATATATAGATACAGGCTAGAGTGAATCTGAATTAATTAGTAAACACACAGCAGAAGAATCCTATGGAAGCAAATGAAAAGTATGCATATTGGGACAAAATATTACACACACACGCACACGCACACACAAACACAGTGTGTATGTACAACTATACAGACCTCCCCCTCCCCCCAGTACAAGGAGATAATTCCCGTAAGTGGCTCAAGGCTGACAACATTGGGGAGATTAAATTGCAGTTCTAGGGATAGCACTGAATTTGTTATTTTGGGGGACATCCACAATCACAGGGATCTATAAGTAATTTACAGTGGCATCAAAATGACAATCTGGGCATTCATGAAGTCATGGCACATATGATCCCATCATGTACTTTAAACAGTAAATCTGGTGCAAAAACGTAAGTTGCATCTTTTGCATAATGATATCTTGATGCACATGTATGGGTAGTAATTTGCTCTCCCTTTGGCATTCTATGGATGATGATGAACCCCTGCTTTCTACTAAACAGGCAGATCTCATTATGTCCCATCACAAACCCACTAGTCTGTCTCCAGCAACTGAATTTCCAAGAGCTCTCACCTTCTGTGATGTATCCTTGGCATGGGAAGACAGCCAAGTTCACACTCTGTAGAACAGGCATCGGTAACAAGCTGCAATGACATCAAAATGATGACACAGGCATCATGGTATCATTGTTCACATAATGCAAATGTGTCCGTGTCCCAACATTTGAAACAACCACATAAAAGTAAAGCATGATATGTCCCAAAGGTGCTTTTTCAAGAGGCAACTGGACTTTCTTGTCTTGCTTTGAAGATGTTTCGTTTCTCATCCAAGAAGCTTCTTCAGCGATGACTGGACAGTGGGGACAGCTGAAGAAGCTTCTTGGATGAGAAACGAAACATCTTCAAAGCAAAGCAAGAAAGTCCAGTTGCCTCTTGAAAAAGCACCTTTGGGACAACCATGACCTGGATGACTGAGAATCTCCATAGACATAAAGCATGACATATGCCATCGTTTGTTTCCCCTTCTTCCCCTATGGCATTCTGTGCTTTAATCATATTGTGCTTTGCTTAGTTTGGGTTTATTGTCTTGTGAAAACCAAGGTAACTGTAGTGCTAGCTGTGGCTTATTCAGTAAAATCATAAAATCAGCTATAACTTAGCACAATGTCTAAACTCAAGACATTTCCACCAAAGTCTGTTCAGCTAATCCAAAATCAGTACCAGATTGGCGTGACTGGTGTATAATCATATCTCATTGACTTTATTTGCAACTGAGTTGATTTATTTCTGGATAAGCTGCAATGCGTCTCAAATGGAACTTTAAGCCATTCTCCTTTTGAAACGCTGAAGGTTGAACAGGATGTGGGAGGGCCAGCTTTCGATTGGCAGGAGATCTCCTATCCCTTTGCCCCCCCTTTCCTGGGCTCTTAGTCCTCCACCGAAAAAGAGCCATCAGAGCATCAGAGATGACTTGAAAGAGAGAAGAAAGTCCCTGTACAGCTTTTGCAGCTCTTCCTCTATAATAACCTTTCCAACTTGGGGGGGTGGGGGGAGGAGAATAAAACTCACAGTATGATCTAACAAGGTTGAAGGACTCTGAATTCTGTTTCTTCCCTCTCTCATTGGGCAGCTGCAGGGAACACTGATTGAGGCTCCTTCCGAATTCAAGAGACTGAATTGTCCAAGAAACAATGAAGATGATCCCCAGATGCTTCTGGGGAACTGGGAAGCTGAAATGGGGACAGTATAGAACTACCCCTAGCCAACATCTAAGTTTTTAAGATCTACTGCAACTCTGCACAGTTTATCCTGTACTCTCTGAGGTCAGCAATAGGACTCCTGTAGCTGATTTTGCTATTTTTAAAAAAATATCAACTGTTCCTTTTACTTTTCTTATGATCATTTTATGGAAAAAAAACATGTCACTGGAATTAACCTTCCTTATTACAGTTTAGGAGGGCTCTCATTTACTTAGGCCTTTTAATGTTTTCATGCTATTGTTTCAGTTTTTAGTATTTAGTATTTTCTTGTTGTTAATGCACATTTTTTAATTCTTACTTTAATAAAACACCCAGCACCGTTAAAGGAATGGGGCAGGGGGCATATACACTTTCTAAATCCAATCATTTAAACAGGTCCCTCTTTTCCATCTTCCCAGGAACAACTGCTTCCAGAAATGACTGTTCTCTACAATCACTCAGAAAGTAGAAGTAGTAGGCTAACATATTCTTTGCCCATTTCAGCAGTTCCACATCAAATGTGCTTCAAAAGAATCAGATTTGTGTCTACCTTCTGACTTGCAAGCAAATATATTGCACACTGGATAATATGCCATATTAACAACCACATGGCCCTGTGACTGTTCTCTTTTGTAGCTAATTTTGATTTTTTTTCAGCCCACCTCTGGTTTGAAATAGAGAAAAATCACCTGTTATCCGACTTTTCACCTCTCCTCTGCTGCATTTATCAGGACCTGCAATATTCAAACTGGTTTCTTTGGAACCCCAAGGTTGTAGGGAAATCATTCAGAGGTTCAACATGACAATTTCTGTGTTTGTTTTACCATAAGGTAAAGTAAAAGTTCCCCTCATATATATGTGCTAGTCGTTCCCGACGTAGGGGGTAGTGCTCATCTTCTTTTCAAAGCCGAAGATGTCTCTGTGGTCATGTGGCCACCATGATTAAATGCCGAAGGTGCACAGAACGCTGTTACCTTCCTACCAAAGGTGGTTCCTATTTTTCTACTTGCATTGTTTACGTGCTTTCAAACTGCTAGGTTGGCAGAAGCTGGGACAAGTAATGGGAGATCACTCTGTTAGGCGCACTAGAGATTCGAACTGCCGAACTGCCGACCTTTCTGATCGACAAGCTCAGCGTCTTAGCCACTGAGCCACCGCGTCCCATGTTATACCATATGGAATACATTATTGCCACATTAATGTTAACATTTTGTTCAAATAAAATGTATTACATTAGGGGTTTTATTTCCAAACATCTGAAAGTTGCCAAAGTTGACAAACACTGATTTAAGTGGAACTTGGCTTGATAAGAAGCCATGGAACAGTTCATCTTGGCTAAAAGATCAAGGAGCATTTTCCTAGACTTTGAAAACCATCCTGTGTTCAAAGCAAGCATTGTGATCGTTTGCTCCTATAGTCTGTCGAAATCTAAAATCTCATTTTTCACAAGAAAATGATTTTTTTTTTGCTACGAGCCCAATCTGAATAAGGCTAACGGAAGAGCTACCATTATAGATTTAAGCTGATTAATGAATTGGCAGGAAGCTGGTTTCTCATGGTTATGCGGTTCAGTAATAAATCAGGGTTTCTGGGAATACAGTACTTACTTTTCTTTCTCCCCTGAAGCTCAGAGAAGATTCTAAACAGCCATGTTATTACTGAGAGGCTGGAGGTGAATGAATAAATTCTGCTGCAGAATTCCCACAACCCTGCAGTAGAGATTGCTCTGCCTGCCTCCTGTGCCTTTTCTGATTCAGCGCTTTTCCCTCCTATAGCTCTAAACTTGGCAGCAATGAGGTGTGATTAGAATAAACAGGGCTGCTTTTGGAGCAGCATTTCAGGGCATGATTTTTCCCTTCATAAAAGCTGCTGCAGGATCATGAGATTGATGGACAACATCGTCTTTGACACCCTATGTGGCTTCCAGCCTTCAAAAGCGGGCTACGAATGGCAAGAACGTTCTCAGAAATTCCTGAATGTTATCAGCTCCTCCTGACAAAGCAAATGTTCTTGGTGGTACTTATTGTGCTTTTATTAAATTTTACAAAACGATAAGCCTGGCTGTGTGATGAAGCTATGCCAAGGAGGCAATCAATCTCGGCTTTCGAGCCTTGCCATATGGAGAACAGAATGTTGTCTCTGTGTGTTCTTCGTTTCTTTCTCTATTAATACTGTTTGCATAGCAGGATCACCACAAGGAAACCTTCTGTTTTACCCTAGGGCAACAAATGTGGCGTGCTAAAATGAAAATCAACATTTTGTCTTTGTCAGTGAAAGGAAATGGCACTGATGTTGCACAACCAACTGTTATACGGTTGCCTTAAAATTATCATGAATGGCTGGAAGTTGGCAATGAATGCCATGTTGATGTTATGGCACAGGATGTACTTATACTGAAAAATCTGATGATGATGCTATTTAGCTCGCTTGCTGCTTGCTGCTTGTTCTGGTATACCCCCTTCCGCTCAGATTGAGTACACATCTGAATCAGTGGTGGGATTCAATTTTTTTTACTACCGGTTCTGTGGCCGTGGCTTGGTGGGTGTGTTGTGGCTTGGTGGGTGTGGCTTGGTGGGCATGGCTTGGGAACCATATTGCTCATTCTCTCCCCACTCCTGGGGGAAGGACACTGTAAAATCTTCATTTCTACCCCACTCCCGGGGAAGGACACTGTAAAATCCCCATTCCTCCCCACTCCCGGGGAAGCAAACTGTAAAATCTACATTCCCTCCCCATTCCAGGGGAAGGATACTGTAAAATCTCCCTTACCTCCCCACCCTACTAACCTGCTTTCCAGCTCCATTCTGTGCAGGGCAACAAAAGAAGACTCAGCCGATCAGCTGGGACTCAGGAGGCAGTAAATAGATGGGGGCGGGGCCAGTCAGAGGTGGTATTTGCTGGTTCTCCAAACGACTCAAAATTTCCACTCCCTGTTCACCAGAACCGGTCAGAACTGGTTGAATTTCACCTCTGATATGAAATATAGGAATAGCATGCTTCTGAAACATTTCATGCTCCAAGCACTGAACCTGAAGCGTTTTGCAGGCAAAAGTTATGCTCTGTTTCTGAGCAAGGTGTGCCTCTTTTCACTATAGCATTGAATATGGTCCAAAATTAAACCATCATCACATTGAAGGGCGAGTAACAGAGTATATCATTGTAAAGCCAGTAGTTTTATTTTTCCAATTCATAGGTTTTCTTCTAGTTTTAGTGTTCACTAATCTACCAATAGTGGGGCACTATTTTGGAAGGAAACAGGGTGTGTATGCGTGTGTTTAAAAAAATCCCTTCTCACCCTATGGATGATATGTGTCTTCCTCAACCTTGTGTCCTCTGGATAGAGAGCTCTGACATTGTTCCTGATATGTTGACGCCACTCTTCTAGGGGTGGGCTTCAACAATTTTAGCAAGGGGTTCTCTTCCTGATTGCTGTGTGGGTGTGGCCATGGTGGGCATGGCCTAGTCACCCTCCTGCACCATAGTGTGGGGGGGGGGAGTTTTTGCACTCCCCAGGCTTGAGAGCCTTTTCTCGATCCTCTGGGAGGGCAAAAATAGCCTCCCCAGGCTCCGAAGGCCCTCTGGAGCCCGAACTTCTGATAGGCCTGTTTCCCCCCCCCCTGAGGTTCCACATGGGCCTTGCACTTACCTGCATCCAAAACAGACCACATGGGGACTCCTGGGAGGGGAGGGGAGGGGTAGGTGGGGCGAGCCAGGAGTGGTATTTGGGGGTTCTCCAAACTACACAGAATCTTAGCTAGCAGTTCTCCCAAACCCCTGCAAACCCTCACTAGCCCACCCCTGGAGCTCCAAGTTCTTTTTCTACCATTGGGACTTTTACTTCCCACATCCTCTCTAGTTCCTCTGTCAAACTCTGGTACTTCTCCTGCTTCTCATATTCCTCCCCAATTGTTTTTTTTATCAGGGCAACCTGGTCTACCCAAATATGGGGCAGAGCACACTGCTTTTGCTTGATTGATAAGAAGCAATGCCCATCATTCCTTCCTAATGATGCTTCACTTGGTACTGAAACTTCCATCACCGACACTGACTTCTGGTTCCTGTCTTTGATCACAATGTCTAGTTGATTGGTCAGTATTTGCCTGTCTATCTGGATCTGGAAGTCCCACAAGATTTCATCATTCCCCACAATCTTCTGCAGAAACTACCATCTGGGCCTGCAGAGTCTAGTCCACGCCCTATGCAGTTGTTTCTGTAATACCAGCTACTTAGTTGTAGCATTCAGAGTATACTGTTCCTGCTTACATCTTACACCCTACCACTATAACATAAGGCTCCAAAAAAGCTTTAGACCAGGGATGTCAAACTCAATACCCGGGGGCCGGATCCGGCCCGCGGGATGCTCTGATATGGCCCATGCCCCCTCCCAAGTTTCGTTTTCACTGGCAGAGGGTTTCAGGAGGCCATTGCAGCTGAAAATGGAGCATGGGAACCCATTTTCGTTGCCAGAGTGCTCGGGCTTAAAGGCACCCCTAACACAAGTGATGTCAAAATAGCTATACCCATTCTAGCCACGCCCACCTTGACCCCCCAAGGTCAAACACAACCTTGATGTGGCCCTCAATGAAATCAAGCTTGACATCCCTGCTTTAGACTGTCTACCACAGCTCCTGGTGAAATGGTTTTAAATACCAAATCTCAGGCCATTTAATTTGAAAGCATCTCTCTGCTATCCCGACAATGTGTAGGCTTTGTTGCTGTTACATCTTGAACGGAGGATGCATGATCACTGAGGCGCTGGCAGCGGGGGAAATACTGGAAGTTTCTTGCTAATGCCCTGGCCCATTGGAATTCACAAACATAAGCTGAATGTTAAGTTGGAGAGAAATGAATTCATTTGTTCTATTCAAATCCCAGGATTAAGAATGAATTCATCAGCGTTCATCTGAAACATAGTTAGAGAATGACAGCCTCAATATCTGGGGAAGAATTATAATGATTCTGATTCGGGAAGATTCCAGAAGATTAGTTGGCCTATACAGCATGGCTGAAATTTGGACTGAAGAGCTGCGAGGATTTCATCTTTTTCACTGTTTGAGGAAACAGGTTTAATGTTGTGGGAGAGATGGTGGCAAGGAGGTGGACGAGGAAAATAGTTTAGTTGTAAAGAGATAATATAGCCCAGACGTGAGAGCCATTGACAGCCATTTTAGAGACTCTGCCCCACTTAACTCACCATGTAATGAGGAATTTACTTTGACAGGATTAAAGATTATGTTTTTACTTCAGACTAATATTAAAGACATCTTTCTGAAATTATGATATTTGCTTCTTTGGTTTATCCGCTACATGGGGCATGAGAAAGGTTGCATTTGGAGAGCTTTCTTAATCGGTCTCCATCTCCCCCCCCCCCAAAAAAGACATCACTTTGATATTTGTTGGATTGTATCTTCTTTCGTCCTAACCTGCATAAAAATTCAGTTCTAAGCAGTAACCACTGTATTTAATTCAGGTTTCACTGGAGGTAATCTCACTACTGCTTTCTTCTAGCTAATAGGGATTTATCCTTGCCTGAAGGAAGCAGTAATAAGGGCTGCACAGTCCTTTGGATTAAATCTCAAGGAGGTTTTTGGCATGATTTAGCAACTATATCATTTCCCCCCAGGTATACGTGAAATCTACCATGTGATTGTGTTACCACTGAGAACCTTTACGAGACCAAACTACTAAGACCTGCACAGCCTTAGAAGTAATAATCTCTGCTGTTCATACATGATCTATTTATGACTTATTTCACAGGTCAGAGGTCAAGTGGTGAAACTTAATTCTCCAAGCAGTTGGTTCAGGGGTATCTACAATTACATACTTAAATGGCATTCTAGTCACATCCATTAAAATAATAGGGTCCTCCCTTGCTCACACTGGCACTAGTAATTTTATTTGCAAAGTATCCAGAAGAATTCACTTGCTTCTGCATTTTGGACTCTCCCAGCGGTGGGCTTCAAAAATTGCAGCAACAGGAGTGGGAGGAACCATGTCGTGATGTTACAACGTGCGGTCTCGATACTCTGAGACAGCCGTTGACACTATTGCCGCTGCGGGGTCCATTGAGACCTAAATCATCCCGTAGAGACAGTGATCAGGAAGACAAAGCCTGATATCGCAAAATCCCTGATAGATCCAAGGGAAGTGCTTCAAGCCTGCGGTAAACAGGTAGCCCGTAGACTGATGAATTCAGGACGCTCTGGAAGGAAGGAAGTGAAAAGAGAAAGTGAGTCCATCTGGTGAGGTATTTTTTCTATTTTGCTAAAGACTGCCCAAAGAAATGTTTCTTTAAAGCCAAATTAGATCCTTAAACAAAAGAACTGAGCAGCAAAAATAATCCTAATGGGATCGCTGTGGAAAGTTTTTTTTTTCTTTGTCATTGTAACTATTTTTTGTGGATTGAAATGCTCGTCCCATTCTCCATTTCTCCTCTTAAAGTGAATGGATTGATTTTTTTTCCTTCTGCTTCTTGTTGCTTTATTTTTTTACTTCTGGATTAAAACCTTCCTTTTTATTTTAACAATTTTTCCTACTACTTGTTATTAAGTCACACTAAAAGCAATCTAAAGAACTTTGTTTCCTACAGAAGGTGAAAATTAACTGCCAGTTGGAGTTTTTTGAAACAATGTATCTCTTTCTTTATTTGACTTCACTAACTTTGCAGCTGAAGGGTTTGCAACTTGTTTACAGAAACTGATAAAAAACCAAGGGCATGAACTGTTTTCACTGTTTTCACAGGTGCCTCTGAGAATTATTTTGGCAGAGAAAGAAAGGAAGGAAGGAAGGAGGAACAGAACCCTTCCCCTTTGAAGAGCATAAAAGAACTTGTGTTTAAGTGAATTTAAAATAAAAGCTAAGAGAGGCCTGGAAGACTAGACGGGCAGTCATTATTAGTTTTTTTTCTTTTTCTTTCTCTCTTCTATTTTGGAAACATGGGTCAATACTTAGATGAGGAAACCTTAAAATTCCAAAATATCTTCTTTGGAATTCAAAATCTATTGGAAAGATATGGGAGAATTGAGAAGAAGTTAGAAAGACTAGTCTTCCTCACACCAAAAGATGATGGGGTTGGAGCCCCCAAAATTAAAGGGGAGAATGAAGATATAGAAGATAAAGATAAGACAATAGATGAATTTATTAATGGAGCAAATGTGGGTGAAAATGGAAAGGGAATGTGGAAAAGGGAATTTGACGAATTGGAGCTCTACCCCAGATTCCAGGACACAGAAGAAAAAAAAATACTAATGATGATAGACATAAGAAGAGAATTTTTTTCAGAAGCAAGATTGACAAACAAAGACAAGTTAACTTTAGTAGCAACTGGTGGGCAAGGAGGAGCCGAGGTGGCGCAGTGGTTAAATGCAGCACTGCAGGCTACTGCTAGATCAGCAGTTCAGCGGTTCAAATCTCACCGGCTCAGGGTTGACTCAGCCTTCCATCCTTCCGAGGTGGGTAAAATGAGGACCCAGATTGTTGGGGGCAATATGCTGACTCTCTGTAAACCGCTTAGAGGCCTGAAAGCCCTATGAAGCGGTATATAAGTCTACTGCTATTGCTATTGCTATTATCTGAGAGACCCTTCAAGCAACAAAGTGCGGAGAGAAGCCTATAAAAACCTTATAAAGGAGATAAAAAGAAGACTAACTCCACAATTGGCAAGAGAGATAAGACTGTTTTGTTACTGGAAAGATACAGGTTGACAATGAAAGTTGATAATAAAAAATTAGTTTTTTATTATTGGTGATTAATAAGTAGGAACTTTGTAACTCCTAGATTGTTTTAGATTGTTATTGAATGTTTATTTATTAACAAATAATTAAGCATAAATAATAATGATGAAATGATAATGGATACAGCATAATGATATATACATGTATTGACAATTTAGTAAAAGAAATTTGGATATAAATTGTAAATTGTGACTTGGGAAAAAGACCTATAAATTTTATTAACAATTTTTCATATAGATCTTGTTATAAACGTGTAAGGGTTTTTTTTGGGGGGTGGGGGCCCTGATGAGAGGAGATGGGGCATAAATAGTAAATGATTTTTAGCCAATTATAATAACAACAAGGAAATGTTAATGGGCATTGTTTAACAATATATACATGCTATGGTATTGGCTAAAGTAACTTGGATATAATTTTTAGTGAGTTGGGAAAAAAGGGGGGAAAGGCTTAGAAACTTTATTTATTGACTTTTACTTAAAAGATGCTATAAAGGTGTAATGTTATTGGAGGATTTTTTGAAATAGCTAATGAATGCCATTATGTGGTTGTGTTTTTAAGTATGAATGATTTGAGGTAAAAGCATGTTCAAATAATTGTAGTCAAATGAGAATTGTGGTACATTGATAGTAAGATATACAAAGATTTTTGACTTAAAGTGTATAATCTAATATAAACTATAAGTAATGACTGTGGAAGAAATGCACGACAGTTATCTGTAACCAATCAACACGCTTTCTACAAGATGTAATGAAGGATGATTCTTTTTTATGTTTTTGTTTAATTAAAATAAAAAAATTGCAGCAACGGGTTTGCTGCCCTGTTGCTGGGTGGGCGTGGCCATGGTGGGCATGGCCTACTCGGTCTCCTGCACCACAGCAGAGGGCGTGTTTTTTGCCCTCTCTAGGCTTCAGAGGCTTTCATCGAGCCTCCTGGAGGGCGAAAACTGCTTCTCCCGTGCTCAAGGGGCCTTCTGGAGGCAGGAAACAGGGGCATTTCTGGATTTCTAGAACCTCCAGTAACCCCCCATCCCTGAGCCTCCACACAGGCCCTGAACTGACCTGGCATGATGAATGGACCACGTGGAGATTCCTGGAAGGAGAGAGGCAGGGTGGGAGAGGAGGAAGGGGAGGGGCAGAGTGGGAGTGGAGGGAAGGGCAGGGTGGGCATGGCCAGCCAGGGGTGGCATTTGGTGGTTCGCCAAACTGGACAGAATCCCAACTAGAGGATCGCCCAAACCCATGCAAATCCCCAAGAGCCCACCCCAGGTCTCTCCTCACCACCCCGCTGTTTTTATCGAAAGTCTGGGCTTTTGCTTTTGCTGTGTCTCTCTTTAATCAGGGCCCGGGCTTTCCTTATCCTGCCATGCTTAAATTTTCCTGCAGCCCTTCTATAGCCCTTCCTGTTTCACAAAAGAGGGAAATTTATTCTCATCACAAGTCTTTTGACATTTGCTCTTGTCTTTCATTGCTGCCATACTTCTAGGATGGGGTCAGGTGCATTTTGGAAGGGACTAAATTAAGTGCCTGGGTCATTGTGCCATTCCAAGGGAACATCAGAGCCTGCTAATCAAATTGGACATCTAAAACTGTAACATCCAGGAAAAGCATACTAGAAAGCATATTGCAATAAGGAAGCAGCCTTCGTGTAAGTTTCCCTGCAGATTGTTTAAAAGTCAGTGAGTACTGATGAAACAGAATTATAACATTGCGAATGAGCAAAGCGCAAATGTAGCATGAATAATTAATACACAAAGTTATTTGTTTATCTTTTCTTCATCACTGATTGAATTAACCTAGCCAGGTGTGATGGACAGCGCCTTTTATCAACAGGCCATCCGTCTCTCCTGTCTATTTCAGTACCTAATTAAATTAACAAAACAACAACAACACTATTTTCTCAGCTTCATTTACACGTGGTCTCAAGGAATGTATAGAGTATAAAATTAAAAATATAGACAGAAATAAAAAAGATTCATTACCCTTCTTACTGAAAAGCATTGGGTTTTATATCTGGCGACAAAATTGACTTCAGTATTAATTGAAAATATTCAGTAGTTATTCTTAACCTTCGTAAAGATTTGTTAATTTTCATAGGTGAGAAAAATTGTTCACATATGTATGCCTTCAACTATTCCTAGTATAAGGAATCAGAGTTGTTGAGTAACTTGGGAATTTGCTCCTGTGAATTTGTAGAAATCTAGAATTTCACCAGCCTTGTATACAACCCAAAATTTCTAAAGTAGGCTAGTGGAGAAATTAGCAGCCATAGATGGACTCTTCTCATAGTGATCTGGTTGTACAAAATGTTATATGGAATGTCAGAGAAGTGTCTGGGTTGAAGCTGGACTTGCTATTGGACCTGTTTGAGCTGTTCCTGGAGAAGCGGACTAGAGGATGTGCCATGCCTGTAAACACAATAGAGATTGTGAAAGTAGCCCATCTGTTCTTTGTGACTGGTATCTCACCTTTGTGGACCTTTTTCTTTGGTAGGGTTTGTTGGCAGATGTGTTAGAGAGAAAGTTGACAGTCAGGCTGGCCATCAGCAGTGGAGGACTGGACATTTCTTGCAGCTAGTTGATTATATGTTGATGATGGGGGTCCTCTTCTTGCTGCAACATTGTGAGGCCCTGGCAGCTGTGAGCTGCGCCCTGGCAGATTTGTACCTGGGAGGTCAACCAGGATGTTGGGACTTGGAGAGTGATGATGGTGAATGGAGAAGGGGAAATAACAGTAGATTGACAGGCTATTGTGGACCCTCCATCACTGCAGAAGCCATTTTGCCCTCTCTTTAGCCAGTCCCAAAAAGGAAGATGATGTGATAATTGGTGACCACCTTGACATGGATCTATCAACTATGTTATCTATGACTGTGGACCTGGGTTTTCCACTGAGGACTTTTTCTCACCTCTGGATGAGAGTCACAGGAGAGAATTAGTAGAGCTTGGGGATAAATGGAAGGTTGCCCTTGATCAGTTGGTGAGAACAATGCCTACGAGTGCCAGTTGTGTTTGTGGCTATGTTTGTGGGTGAAATAGGGGAGGTGGTTACTGGGTATTCTGATGGCACTGAAAGTTAATGAACCCAAAGTGCCTTGAGGAGCCTGACTTCCTGTTCCTGGGATGGATGAAATTGTGAACAGTGGGAGGTCCCTTAGCTTAGGGAATTATGCTGTCTTTGGGGAGAGGGGATTGGGGCAAGCCAAAGTATTATGAGGGTGACAGGCATGTGGCTGATGTCTTATACTGGTTTTCCATTCCAGCTGAGTTTTGGGCCAAGACAATCAGCCAAGAACCTGGGGAAGAAGTGGCAGCCTGGTGGTTGTTATCCAGAAATCTCTTATGGCTTTCAGGGGCACTGCACCATGGTTATTGATGTGACAGTCTGTTCATTAACTTGGAGCCTGGGGATCAATTGTGATTGTTGGTCCCTGTTCCCTAACAATGTTCCTGCCTGAATGTTTTGATACCATTTCTGGATTGGCAGCAAACGTCTCGAGACTTATGATCTTCAAGTCTAGGATTTCAATCTGCATTCCCTAGCAGT